>NC_058064.1:18557822-18772822 GCF_020085105.1 Siniperca chuatsi
GTTTGAAAACCCCTTTCCGACGGCAGAACTGGTAGGGGCCAGGTGCGCAAATATGTAGAAGTAGGCAGGGTTCCTCTCAAGCACTGTTTTTTCCATTCTTCTCACAACTACTTCCATCACTTTTTGTGCACAACACCATCAGGCGGCTATGACAGCAGGCTTTTCGCCCCGCCTTCGAGTATGGCCATTCAGAACAGGTATAAACACTTGTGCCTATAGACATGGATGGATGACACATTGTACCACCTAGGTTGTTTGAAGCATACTGAAACCTTTCCTCCTAAACTGCATTGTGGTCCCCTTGGAAGAGGACAGTGACTAACATTTTCTGGCATCTCTTTGCTTTCCTTTTGTACCGCACAGCAGGTCTCACCAAGCCAATAACTTGCTCCAAACATGCTTGCTGTGACTATGCCATTACTGTGAACTAACCTGCCATTTAAATTAGGAAAAATAAAATCCAACAACACCCTGTGTTAGTCGAGCTCTGATGACAACACTAATATCATGCCAGGAAATTGCAGGCCACAGTGGCTGCTGGATCCAAGTATTTATGGATCATCCCATGCCTTCATTTGCCAAATAAAGAATCAAACCTGCCAGCTCAATTAAACACTAACAGTATCTACATTTAGCATTTAGATGAGAACACAGACTTATCAAGTCTTCTGTCTGTCTGAATCACAGTTCCATCTACAAAAACTGCAGACTCTCACTGACTGGAAATACAGTAATCAATATTGCCGGTCTCATTCCAAAATGACATTCAAGAGAAAATAATTGCTGACAAAAAATTTCAAAGGATGCTCTCATCTGTGTTTTTCTTTAAATATTGAGCTAAAAGAACATCTTTTTTCCAAAATGGATACATTGCATTTTGGCAAGAAAGCCTTCATTTGTCAATACTTTTCTGGAAATCCATGTGCAACAGAGCGTGGAATTGAGAACAGTGCCAGTGGGAGCAGGCGGCCAGCGCTGACCAGAAATGTAAATTGGCGGTCTGAAAGCACAGGCCAGGAGCCTTGTCAGCTGCACTCCTGCAAACAGTAATAACTCTCTACAATCACACCATAATGATATGCTTGGGGTCCTGTTCACTCTGCATGTAATAATGGTCTCGGTTTTCTGTCTGTTAACAGAAAGGATGGTAGCAGCAGTTCTGAAGAGCACTGGTGTGTGGTGGGGGCCTACGGTGGCAACGGGGGGTCGCACTGGATCATTACCCTCTTCATTAACATAACAATTACACACCTTCATTCACATTAAGAGCAGCCGGATAAGTCCTGTGAACTTTGTTTGAGGCACTGCTCAAACCGCTGCCCGGGCCCTCCTCTGTAATTCAGAACCACAACCTTGAACCCCAACACTCTCACACTGCTGACCACTTTCCACCCCTCCTCCATCTCTCACGCTCCCCCAACCCTCACTACCTCCATGATCCTGACAGTAGATGAAGTCTAAATTACTGTCACAACATCACAGGGGGAATAGGGAAAGGAACACGAGCAGGCAATAGGAGTGGTCAGACGATCCAAGGGGAGCTCTTGAGGAGTACTACTACATATGTGAAAAAAGTTGTATAAAGCCTTTTGTGTCTATAGAGGGAGCTATGTTAAGTCTGACAAATTATATAATAATATTAATTATATAAATTAGAAAATATATCTGAGAACTGACCAAGACCTCTGTAGCCCGCTCCTCATCTCTGCTTGAGGCCAGCGGCTGGAGGCTTGTGCATCGCAAATATCCATTCAATTTTGGTTCAGCTTGTACTTACAATGGCTCGCACACACACATTCACTCTGTCAGCGCAAAATAAGCATTAGATAACATGCCTAAAATGGCAGTTTGTTTCCAACCTGTGTGATGATCCAATTGCTAATATTCCAGCCCCGTTGTGCTGTTGTCAGCACATCTGCTAATTTCCGTAATTAACTTAGTGAGTAAAATGTTGCCATAACCAAAAAGAAACGGTCAAAACTAGAAAAGAAGAGAAAACAGGTTGTTGAAAAAAATCCTTTGAAGAGAAAACATTGCAGAGGTCAAATACATTGCTAAAACTATTCTTGAGGAAAACACAGCGACTCCTGATGTGACACTAGTCTACAGTTTAGACAAGCTGCTTTGTGACATAAACATTACTAGAAAATCTGGGCAGGGGAAGTGAATAATAAAGTACTGGCTGCCTTAATTACTGTTGTCAAGGTGCCCCTGTGCAAAGCACTTAACCCCCAATTGCTCTAGTGAGCTGCTCAGTGGCCAAACAGTAAAAAACTGGGTATGTCCCAGGTGTAAATGGGCACAAATGTGAATACAAAACATGCTGCAGAGAAAGAGCATGTGCGCTCAGTCAGCGTTCTCTGAATAAATAAAGATTAATGAAAACAATCTTTACATTTCACTGCCTTCTTCTAGCATACCTGCATTCCTCCACTCATATTGCTTTCTGACACTCTTTTTCCTCTTAGCCCCCCTCGCCATCAAAAAGCTGCTTTACATGTATGAGGCGCACGCAGCGGAGCTGTGATGAAAGAGGCAGAAATATATAGCAGAGGGACACGAGCCTTGAGCACACCTATGGTACCATCGGATCGTACCCATAATTCAACACCCCACCCCATTGCCCAGCAACCCCCACAGTGCTCTGCAACATGGTGCTTCAGCCATAATGCGGTGACAAACAGAGGGAGATGGTTTATTTCATGTGCCATTTCCGACGGCACAGCAGTAATGAGGAACAACATTAACATTTTGCTGACATGTGTTTCTTCCCCTTCCCTCGTTGGGCATTAGTTTCCAGTTTGCAGCGTGGTGCTGTTGTTGTGCTGTATTTCACTGTACTATATGTCAAGCATTACACACCCAATGCACTTGATTTCCTAATGGCAGGAGAATGTCCTGCAATAATAAGATTAGGAAAAAATATCCTGATATGTATAATTTGTGATAATATTTCCATTAGGGCTGCAACTAATGACTATTTGCATTATAATTTAATCTGTAATATTTTTTCTTCTTATTCTTCTTAGCATGTCCACACACAAGCTATATTTGTGTGTAGTAGTGGTAGAATCAGTTAGAATCCAACGCCGCAAACGTGGATGCTTCTACCTAATTAATCATCAAAAATTAAGAAATAAATACATTCCCCATCACAATTTCCAAGAGCCCAAGGTGATGTCTTCAAAATGCTTTCTTTGTCTGACAAACAATCCCAAACCCAATGATATAGAATTGACATTACTTACATTTGAGAAGCCAGAACCAGGGAATCATTGGCATTTTTCCTTGATAAATGACTAAAATGATTAATCAGTTATCAAAATTGTCGCTTATTGCTTTTCTTCATCAATTAAAGGGTCACTTTACTGATTTTACACCTGAAGATAAGTTTTCTAGCCCTGGGGAGTTCTAGTCAGCCTGGGATAGCTGTATAATGTCTTCTGCTGCTCTGGAGGAGCTTTGTAAAGTCTGAGAAAATAACTAATGATATCATCAGGGTTAAAGGCACCCCTGATGGGTCAAACGCAGGACTTTCACCCAGAAGGCCGCTGTTGCTAAACCTAACCACGTACTTTTGGTGCCTAAACGGTCACAGTTTGGTTAGGTTTAGGCACCATAACAATCTGGTTAGGCTTTCTGTCAGAAAAGCTTTCTAACACATGGTTAACGTTGTAAAACAGTCACAGTTTGTTTAGGTTTAGGCACAAAAACTCATTGGTTATAAAATATGTGTATATTGTATTCAATGAAGGTTTTTATCAAATTGTAAATGGACTGTACTTGTATGGCGCCTTTCTAGTCTTTCAGACTACTCAAAGCGCTTCACACTACATATCACAATCACCCCATTCACACACATTCATATACTGATGGCAGGTGCCAACTGCTCATCAGTTCAAAGAAACTAACTCATTCACACACACGCACACACCGAAGGCACAGCTTTTGGGAACAATTTGGGGTTCAGTGTCTTGCCCAAGGACACTTCGACATGTGGGCTGGGGGAAGCCGGGATCGACCACCGACCTTCCGATTGGTGGACGACTCGCTCTACCACCAAGCCACAGCCGCCCTCAATATGAATATTTATTACTCTAAAACAGCTGTATGCCTACACACCATCATTTTCATCTGTCGTTTAAACTCACGCATGCACACGTCTAAAACGTATCGTTTGATGAACGAAGTGAGCAATGGACTTCACATGACAATATTCACAACTTTGATACATTTTTAAGAAAAAACGTTTTCTTTTGATCGGTGGACCCTTACAAACTAAAGGAATATAAACAATCGAGAAATGGACACATATTTTATGACCACTTCAAAAGGTAAGGAGGCAACATCTGTTTTTCATAAAATAAACTGAATAATATAATTGTGGAGAATCTAATCTAATTGTGGAGAATCTAATCTTATATAAAAACCAGACCTTTCGGCTAATTAAGACCTGCATTTATTTGTCAAAACGTGCAGCCACACCGGGCCAGTAAAGGCCGGGGACCTGGCGTTTAATTGGGGCTTGGCTTTTAATTGAAATTTTACAGTATGTCTCTGTCAACCCTGAAACGTAAAATTGACAATGAAAACCGCCAGTTTAACCCTGCCTGGACTAGCAAGTCCTTGTATATTTTACCACCATCTCCAAACCAAACCAATGTGTGTTAATTTGCAATGGGTGTGTTACAATAGTTAAAGAATTAAATATTTTGAGGCACCACACAGCTAAAAAAAAAAGGTTTTAAATTGGCTGCTGAAAATGTCTGGCCCATCCACATTTCCTGGTTTTAAAATCTGGCCCAACTGAATTTGTAATTGAAAAGCCATGGTCGAATGAAAGATGTTATCGACTTGCATCATCGAAGTGTAGGAGCGTTCTTTTCAGCTTGATAGTCCCATACTAGGGGCTAAAAGTCAAAAAGAATTAGTTGCTAGACAACCAGCACTCCCAAAACAAATGTAAGAGCTGTAACATAAATAAATTAACATTTACAATGATCATAAAGTCAGTAGAAAAGAGGAAGGAAAGGAAAAATACAGTAGCATGTATCTGATAGATCCCTGAACCTTGGCAATGTCAGCGCCTTGCTCTGCAAGACCATATTAGTCTTATTATTACCAGTCTCATAAAAAGTGGCACTCTTGATACTAAGCAAGGCTGCCTCTGAATGTATGGTCTGGGAGAACGACAGGGGGAATTTGGCATGAGAAAGCCCCTCCATGCCATACCTCCCATAAAAAATAGATGAAACCAGGCAATCTTTGAAAGAGTAATTGGTTCCCTGGTGACTGCCTTGCACTGCTTCAAATTCCACCAAAAATAAAGCCAAGCAGACACCACAGAAGACTTAGAAAGAAAGGACAGTAGGCGCGTGCATGCTTAGGTGTTTGCAAAATGAAACACTGCATCAGCTACAGTGATGAGATGGCCTCTGTTAGGTGGTGGTTGGTGGTAAAGCGTTCTTATTTTTTAATGCCTTCACACATTTCAGCAGATTTCCTTGTCTTTGTCCAAGATTTCAACAATCCATCAGCTCAAGAGCTGCTAATGGCTTGACAGTGTGACAGCCTCCTGACTGGTCAGAGAGCAGCTAGTTTGTGTGTGTGTGTGTGTGTGTGTGTGTGTGTGTGTTGACTGCCCACATGTGAGCTTTACTGATGTCATTGTGAATTCCATCTGAGCCGTTTTCTACACAAAAGAGGTTAAAGAAATCAATCAGGGGCTTCACCTCTCATTCGGTTTAATTATTCTGACAGACAGCAGTGCAAATCAGCAGCACGCTCGCTGAAATGCACACGCCTGCATTTTGACAAATGGCATCAACCGTAATTGCCTCCAAATGAGCAAATTAATGGACATGAGCATCAATATCAGCGCTGGAGAAATGTCGCGGCTCTCAGGCAAACTGTTTACTGTGATTTTTCAAACGACGAGTGTTTGTGAGGGTGAGATAATGTCACCAAACAAATATCTGTTCATTAAACTTTTTCAAGGTCACTGGTGTTGAACAACTTGAGTGGAAATGCAATAATCTTTCATTAGCTGGCGAGTTATTAAAAGCTAACATTAGATGCTTTTTTTTACCATTCCTCCTTCCTCTAGACATGTCTGATAACACATTAAGCTCCTTAGTTGATGCTCCTTATTCCTACAAGGGCACATTAAGACCCGCCGGCCCTTCCATCAGGTCTTTCATTATCAGGCCCATGTGGCGTTGTCCTAATGGACATCACCCTCAGGCTGTTTGATTTGACAAATCCATAAACGCATATCCTGTGGACAGGGAATAAAACACTGTCAAGGATAATCGAAAATAGGTGAAGATGGCCTGGTCATTAGAGAGGGCATCACTTAACACTTAGTGTACAGTGTTGACTGTGGCAACAGCCACTGTGGACATTAACACATATACCTCCTGTGCAAGTCAGGCACATAGCCAGTAATGGGCCTGGGTGGCACTGGCCCAGCCACATTACTCACTGGCCCACCTGACCAAGTTTGATCAAAATACATTTTCAAATACACATATATTTGTGTGTGTTTAATTTGCGTTCTGATTAAAACGGAACTGTTGAAACAAGTTGTTGGAAGCCTCCGGAACGTAAATTGGTTGCTGCCTTCAGCCAGCTAGCTAGCCGATGTAACATTACCGCCACAGCAATGGCTTAACAAAGTTCTTTAATGTGTTATTTTAAAAAAAGCAAGAGTTGAGGAAGAAGACACGCCACTGCCTCCATCGACTGAATCTACCCAGCCCAGTTCTTCAGACTCATTAGCCCACAAGAAGGTTAGCCCGGCCGCTTGGTCTCCAGCGCCAGTGCTCTCTCCCAGTCAGCCTGACGTGGGTTTACCGACAATTTGTCTGCAATTGATGAACCACCTTCACAGCCAAAAATCAAGGTGTTTCTCATCAAAGTGGCATGGACAGTTTTCTTGGTTGGAATACAGTGTAAATAAGGATGTGCTTTTCTGTAAAATATGCAGACATTTCCCCAGCAGAACTGACGGCCCATTTGCGAGATAGGGGTTTGTGGACTGGAAGCACCTACGTCAGGCATGCGAAAAACAGCCGAGTCCCACTCTGGTCCACTGGACAAATTTCAAAGCTAGATCAAAGCAGAAGTCTGGGAAACACCACGCACCTATTATGCCCTTATGGCAGACGAATATAAGGATGAGTCAAAGCGTGAACTTGTAGCTATTATTGTGAAATATGTTCACACAGGGAAAATAAAAGAACGGGCAATCGGGTTCATGGATACAAGTGACATGAGTGCAAGTGGTATTTCAGAGAAGATATTACAGGTGATTAAACCGCTGCAACTTGACCCATTTCTGTGCGTTGGCTTCAGTTTTGACGGGGCCTCCGTTATGTCAGGATGCAAGTGTGCATGTGATTCTAAAACAAACGAGGCACAGTCCCTGCTCCAACAAATACAAACAAGTTCATATTTTTACTCGTCACATTTGGGAAATTATTTCAGACGAGCGATTTTGTAACACGGGGTTTACAAAGCCATACTTTGTCAGTCTCTGAGTGCATCGACTTAATCGGTTTAGTGACAATTCAGAGTGTGATTTTGAGCATGTGATGAAGCTCACAGGAGGAGCTGATGCAGAAAAATGAAATCACAAGCTGGGACATCCCAGCCGGGACCAGAGGGAGAAGGCTCCCGGCAAGGCTCGCGGGATATGTGGTCACAACTAGTTTAGGAAAAGCAAGTGTGAGAAATGTTTTCGCACAGAAGCTAAATTTTAACCAGATTTCATTTAATGTGGTTGATTTAATAGAAAGGAAGGAGTGTTTTGTTGTTTCTTAATTCAAATAATGCTCAGCTGGGTGTTTTCACTCTTTGATTTCCTTTTACTGCTGATTTGTGTCAGCAGCTGCTTGCACGTTTGCTGTTACTCGTGAGCTGACCATGGTACTGAAGCAACAATGGCTGTAATGAATGCACGAGGGATATGTTACATGGGCCATTTCTGTCTGATGTATGCTATGTCATGCAGTATGCTAACACCTCTGCTGTTTGGGTTTATGTTTAGTTGCCACTTTGTGCAATAAAATGGCTAATTAACAAATATATTTTAGCCTGAATAGGATATAAGACAGGTTTTTGTATATACTGTTGCGTACAGCCTTTATAGGCTGAGCTCTGTTGGTTGAGCATCTTGTATAGGCATGTGTTTTGCTGTTAGGGCCTTTGTAATGCAGAATGTTGCAAAGTAAAACTGTCACTGTTTTTTCACTTTGTCTATGTTTGTCCTTTTTTCTACTTCTAAGTTTTTATAAGTCCTTTTTTTCTGGGAAAATATGGCCCATCCACTTTTGTACTGGCCCACCAATTTATGCCTGCGCTACTGGTTCAAGTGTCCCGCAGCAAGTCATCCTACATGCACATTGTTTTATTTGCTCAGGTTTAAAGATATTGCAGCAATATCTCTTTCCAGATGTCCTGGGACTCACTGTCCCTATGAATACTGCTGACGGCATGTTGTGTTGCAGTAATTTCAAACACATATCCCAAAACCTGAAAATGTAACTAATACTACAGTATCTGCTATACATGACAATGTTGTAATCTGTTCATTTTGGCATCTGATGTTGGTTTAGTTTTCGTCTCAGTCTTTTGATGAATATGTATATTAGTTTTAGTCCAATTTTAGCCATTTGATTTTTCTTAGTTTTGGTTCTGTTTTAGTCAACAAAGCCTGTGTCTGAATGACAAAATGCCATCACTTTAACATCTGAAGCCAGCAATGTTACATATTCCATGGCTGATAAGAGCGTTAGATAGTTAGCAGCCCACAGTAATTCTGCCTTCATTCCTACCAATAGCAACAGGAACGTTAGCCAACAGAGAGTAACATTAATATTACCTCCACAGCGCTCGATCTTTTCATAAATATCAGCTTGTTGGCCTGCATGTTTTGGTAGTTTGTCCCAGCTGTTTTGTTGCCACTCAGTGGGATCATAGATGAGTTCAGTTTGTAATTTGGATAAAACAACCCTTTTTTTTTTTTTTTTTTTAACTCATACTAATGAATCTTGTAAGTGCAAGAAAAAAAAATGTATGTCACATTGACTTACTTACTAAATAGCTAGCTGAATTCTTCCTAAAAGTAAAACACAAGAGACAACAATCTGTGCCTTCTCTTTCTGGTGTTAATATTCAGGGAACAGACGGATTACATGAGTAAATCCAAAAGCAGCAGTCTACTGCTAATTCTACTGTTAGACACCAACTCATTCTTGAGACCTTTGGTGGAAATGTTCAACTTGTGCAGCTCTTTGGTTCCAGTATACAAGAAATCATTTTACCCATCATAAACTTTGACTGTACCTACTGTACTGTACAAATGCTGCAATGTTCCTTGCTGAGGTTGGGGGAGGGCCACAAACCGCCTTACACGGGAACACCCTTTGTATTCCTGCTGACGGGGTGACATCCAGATTGACAGCCATTGATCTCAGCCCCAGGTAGGAGGTGGCTGTCGGGAAGCTATACTGTAAGCTTCATTTTGTCCTTGAGAATAGTCAGAGGGTACAACTGGAAATGGGAGTGAAGTATAAAGTGCTGTGTGATGATTCTGTCCATTCCCATTTCCTTCCAGGCCAACTACCCAGCCCTGTCCACTGCACAGAGTCCTCGGACTCTCCTCCACAAGATGCAGCGCCCAGTTGGGGGCATCTGGAGGGGCGTGCAGGACAACTTGCGCTTGAAATTGGATTCCAGTTTTGAAGACATAAATACTGACCATCATGGAGGTCAGCGGTGTTAGATGCCGGGCGTCTCAGACTTCCCCAGAAGGAAGTGGGATGGAGGGAGACAGCAAAGCCAGTTCAGCATGAGAGTCTGCAGTGTAAGCTAAAGCACCAGGACCGCTGTGCTATGTACTGTATACTGGCATGTTTGTCAGCTGCAGCCAAGGCTGGCTGTTGTGTTTTAAAATGGATGAATCAGTCGTTCAACTGGACACTGGTGCTTAGACCTCAGTGCTGTGAACCACAAAAAAAGCTAATTGTTCTCTTCTGTGCTGTGAGTACACTTTTCTTTAAATGTTCTGAAGTGACTCTTAGCTATCAGCAGCGGGAACTTTCATTTAGCACATGTGTAGAATTTCAATGATTTAGTAGTCAGTCAGTGTGGTGGTGGTAGTGTAATAATGTAGTGTTATGTAGCACTGTCTGCTACATATACACATACATACATACATACAATGGATGACTATGTTTTATAGCACATTTGCAAATGTTTTGTGTGGCTTCTGACTGTATTAAGAAACACTTTGTCACCTATAAATGAGCACATGATCATGTACTCTAGTGTTGTGTCTAACTAAACTCAGTGTTGTATGTTTCTCTGTCTACTCTCAACCTAAGACAGAAGTACTGTGTCTTCAGCTCATTTAAGCACTGGACATACAGTATAAGGCTGAGTTTTGGGCCTTTTATAGCAGTTAATTTGCATCAAAGTCCATTATTAGCATAATAATAAAAATAATAATTATTATTAATATTAGTATAAGTATTAGTAGTAGCATTTTTATTATTATATTTCTTTAATTTAGTTAGGAAAATGATGTAGCACCTGCTGTTATTAAGATCTCCGTGAGCTCCACACAATCAGCTGCTGTCACTACTTCACACCAACAGAAACTCAAACTGCATCAACAGAAAATCCAACGAGGAAGACGTCACACTGTTTGACTGACGGGTCCGAAACACTAGAGCAATAAGGATGAGAAAAAAATGAATGACAACCATTTTTTTGATGAGCACTTCTGCAAAATCTGAGCTGGATTTCAAGTGAATTTTATTTTCATTTTATTGTGGGCCACCACGGTAGCTCACCTGGTACAGCACCTACCATTAAGGCGGAGTCCTTACCGCAGAGACATGAGTTCGATTCCAACCCGGGGCCCTTGGCTGCACGTCATCCCCTCTCTCCCTCCAGCCCTTCCTGTCTTTCTCTGCATCTTTCACTATCCAATAAAGGCAAAAATGCCTGAAAAAAAGAGGTTGTTGCATATATGCTATGAATCTCTGATTCTATTAATGATATTCTCAAATAAGAGGATCCTTTAGATTGGGCTTTCATGTTTGAGGATTGCCTCTGGCAGCCTCTCTGTTGAGTCCCCTGTTGACTGACAGCAAACCACTGGCTGTGATTATCTCATGATGGGTACCATGACGCATCCAGAGCAGCCAGACTGCTATCTGAAATTATTTTAGATTCTCGGGTCTCTGGGAAGGAAGGAGATGAAATAAAGGAACTCCGGAGCAACAAGAAATGCGTACCCTTCCTCTATTTGAATGACCCTCCCACGGAATCTTTGGACTTAATCTGATGTCTAATCCATTTTGACTTGACTTGGCTGTACAGAGGAAATGATCAATAACCACAGCAAAATGGGAAAATAATTGTGCGGCTCAGCATCAGTTATGATCAGTTCACCTTGGCACAACATGACTGGCTGGCAGAGACGAGAACAAAGCGGTGAGGAACAACAAAGGTGTCCTCTCAGGAGTAACTGTACAAGACGTAGCAAGACGAATGTCTGAGTCACCACCTCTGACTGCTCACAGGAAATATTCTGCTGACATCTAAGTAGGCAAACTTTTTCAATTTTACTTTTAAATGATCACTGTTTACAAATCCCATGAATAGACCAAAACCAACAATAAATTGGTCCTTCTAAAAAGTATTGTCTGAAATAACTTATAGCTTTACATGTATGCCATAGACCTCCACTGTTGTCTAAAACTATAAACAAGACTAAGAGTCTAAAGCAGCTCTGTGTGGCTATACTTAGGCACGGCGGTGTTTTGAGCTAAATGCTAACATCAGCATGCTGACTAATATCCGTTTCAATGTATACTTTTATGTATTACTGTATTACTCTTATGGTTCCCTCCTTTTCTAATTTGGTTTGTTAAAATAATTTTCAAAGAAAATGTAATTACATTGGAAATAAAATTACCATTTCGTTTAAAAAGTCAGCGGTGAAGATGTTGATATAGGATTTTTAAAGTTCCCTTATATCTAACACAGTTTGCTGTGTCATTACAACTTGTGAGTGACATCTGGATTGTGTCAGTAGTGATGAAGCTCAACTCTTATACACACAGTAGACAGTTTGAGACTGTATAATTTTTCTTTTGGACTGAACTCATTGTGAACAAAAGTAAACATCCTCAGTTGAATAGATAGTTGCTGAAAAGACACATAATTGATTTCACTTTTGCACATCATCTTGTCATGCCAACAAAGCCAAAAATATGTCTGCTGAGGAATAGAGCAGAACACAATCTGTACTTCAATATGATGAGGGGAATTGCTTTCAGTACAGCATGAAGGAATATAATGGGATAGCTCGGCTGTTTACATGGATATGGAACAATAATAAGCCATCAAACAACGCATATTGGATACAACACTCAACAGACTGCACAGAATAAGTAGAAAAGGATGGATGATGAACAGGTAAAATATACATTAGGTGTGAAGCTGAGCGAGAGCAGTTACATATTAAGGTGCCATGTGCAAAGTAAGAATGAACTGACACTGCTACTGGACAATGAAGATGTATGTTACTGGCTCATATTCAAATTATGACAAAGCTGTCCAGTAACATGAAGCATGTAAACAACTTATCCTGTTTACCATCAGGATTCCACTACTTCCATTATAAAAAATAGCACTTATGCCCTTGAGTTGATGCCAGAAAAATGAACTTACATCACAATATCACATCAAACTTCTGTTGTCCAATCAGATGAAACCAGAGGCGGTCTTTACTTCTGTCTGTAAGTAATGGAAATGAAGAAAGCAGTTGCTCAGAATTGTTTCCACCCATCCTGCTTGATGTGACACAACTGCAAAGGATATATTTCTTATTTAGTTAACAACACAGCTAATGTCATTACCTGTGCAAGCTCAAGTGATTGACAGCAGCTGATTTTGCTGTTGCCTAGAGACAGCAAAGTGATGTTTCTGCATGTGCAGGCTTCTCAGAATCAACATGAGTAGTGTAACTGGTGTTTTCAGACCAACAAACCAAGTCCTGTGTGATTGAGAGCTAAAGACAGACTTGTGAGGGGAAGGTTGGTGGTTTGATACCCTCAGCACAGCTGGACACATCTGGATGGTGACACTGAGTGCAAGACAAATGTCTTACTGCTGAGGTTTCACTGTGCAAGGTGTTCACACCTTTTAATCCAATAGTGGTCAGGTAGACTATAGTTGTACTGAGCAGCTTGTTGATGTGACTGTGTTTCAAAGTACATGAAAGCACCACTTAAAAGCATCCTTATTCACCATTCACTCTCACCTTATTGCCATGCAGGTAATTTATAGGCAATTAACTGTATTGTGCAGCCACAAATCCAAGGTCGCTGTGGCATGAATGAGAATCTTACAGCGATACAGCGTAAAGGAAAATGTGGGGTTTCAGGGAGCAGGTAAAGAGGCTCTTAAAGTGTGACAGACCGAGCAGGAAAGGGCAAGGTGAAGTGAGCGATAGCAGCTGTGACAGCCAAGAGACGACAGGGAAAACTAAAAGAACAGAACATTTGAGTCTTTGAGGTTTTGTGGAGGGGATAGTTTGACAAAATGCTCTTGACTCGAGGTCCACTTACTAGTTTTTTCCCCAGGTTTCAACCACATCTTAGGGTCTTCATGAGCAGATGGAATTTTCTCAGTTGGCATCAAGAACTTACAGTCTCCATGACGACAACTCCATGACAACTGAGCAAATTTCATTCGCTGATGAAGACGATGACGATGTGGACCTTGAGTCAAGATTATTTTGTCAAAATAAAAAAATTATGATAGGCCAATGACTAAAGTAAAAATCATTATCATTTTAATATGATACACATTTTCCCATCTACAGCACACATCAAATGGCTCTGTTTCCACCTGGTATTAACATGCGTCCTGGGTGATCTGATCACAAGTGGACAGCTCTAAGTACAGGTGTGAATGCACCCAAGATGTATTGAGGATGCATTGAGATCCGATCGCTCAGACCACATTCTGAGGTGGTCTGTGCCACATATGGCCACATTCTTTTAGCAGTGTGTACGTGTCCTGGGCCACAATGAAGGACCGCCTACTCAACTGACGTCTTCTGCGTAAGCGGAAGTAAAGTGCAAAACAACAAGAAGAAGCCACAACAGGCAAAATGGTTTCTCGTGGTTGGAGTACACACGAAACTCACTGTCTGATGTCCTCTGACGGCTCTGCCTCAACTCTGTGATTTAAGGAGTTTTCTGATGGACATATAGCTTTACTTGTTGCTAAAGTAACCGCTAGATGTACGGTTAACTGTAGCTGTTCAGCTCAGTTAGCAAGTGGTACCATTAACTCTAGCTGACACCGTTAGCACAGGTTAATTAACTTAATAAAGCTTTATTTAAGCTTTAAAGCTAATAGGACCACTAGCTGCACGGCTAACTAGCTAAAGGCAGCTAGCAGCAGTTAGCAGTTACTTTAACAACAAGTAAAGCTATCTGTCCATCAGGAAACTCTGAAAATCACAGAGTTGAGGCAGAGCAGCCAGAGGACATCAGAGGGAAAACCAGAAAATATTTTCTCTGTAAAATATGATTCAGTTTCACCCAAATCAGTGAATAAAGCTGTGTTTTTGTACAGAAGTCAGTGAGGCCCAGCCTCCAGAAACACTCCGCTCCAGTGGCATTTATCGTTTTTCCAGTGTGGTCTGTAAACAGTAAATTCCTCAAATCAGGATAAAAACTACAACGCATTTAGTCTCTGCAAACAGAAATGATGTATGTGTGTATTTGCATATAGAGCAGGGAAATTGAAAGTGGTCACTCGAGACGCATGTGGAGACGCATTCTAATGCCAGGTATGAACTGACGTACTTGGAGCTGTCCACTTCTGATTGGATCACCCAAGACGCATGTTAATGCCAGCCTCTGTTCCCCTCTCCCTCTCCAACACACACACACACACACACACACACACGCACACTGAAGGACATAAGCATGATTTCCTCTACTCCCCCTCTCCCTGCCCTCTCTCTGCTCCTGCCCCTGCTCTCCTCTCCCCAGCTAATCAGCTATTAGCCCATAAACACTCATCCATCCGTAGCCGCACACTTGCTGCAATCTGTTGACTTTGAGCGAGATCTCTCACCTGTCGCTTGTAGCTAAGTGGAAGGTGCGAGCCAGTCAGTTTGGAAATGTACCAGTTCTGCCTGGTTGGGTTTCATTGTGTGCCCAAATGTGACTCGTCAGATTAGCTGACAGCTTTGAGAGCCATCACAGCAGAGGTGATAAAAGTTCTGATGTAGCAGTAGTTGTAGGTGTCATTGCTTGCTTTTCTCTGGATGGTTACTGAACGTCTGTTGCACTTTTACTCCACCTTTAATAGAGTTTAGGAACATTTTAAATGTTATCGTTTTAGCTGTCAGGAGTTAGTGGCCCCAGTTATACCTACTGGAAGGTGACATGCAGGAGAATAGTTCACTAGTCACTCCGATCATTTTGGTTTATATGCCCACAACATTTTCACAATATGATTCTCACACTGCTTTGAATGCAGTTTTAAAAAATATATAAGAAAGATATTGATTCCCCACCCTCACAAAAGGATTTGGTGTAATTTGTACAGAGATTTTTAATACTGGTACACGAACATTTAATCATATATATAAACTGTACAACTGCAGCACAGATGCATGATAAATCAATAAGTTGGACGTGGCTACTGTAAGTCTTTACTGGGTAAATAGAAAATGCACAGTCTACGTCCACGAAGAACAGCAAATCACTATGCATCAATGCAATGAACAGCTAGGTGAACACATTATCTAAATACACCTGCAGCAGTGATGATGAAATCAGTAGTAATCTCCATGTAATGTCATTTTACCTTCATAATGGGCAATCATAGCAAACAGGCAATCCTGTGAACAAACACCATCAGACGGCAGCAATCAGATTTTAAAGCTGTTACAGTGCGGTGCTCAACTGGTAATCAATGAAAGCTTAGAGGCAATGTCACTCAGTGTGATCAATAGCATGTTGTACTGCACAGTCTCCGCATTTTCAATTACATTACATTTTTTTTTATCAATATAATGAGGAAACATTGTAAATTAACATATCTGGCAAGTGGTAAAATGTCAATACTGAACATATCTATCCAGTACAGTATCCACTCCTAGCAGGTACAGGATTAATAAACTCTTGTTTATGCTTTTGTTTAGGTAGTCACAGCATGTGGTTAAGGTTAGGGAAAGGTTGTGGTCTTAGTTTAATACATAAAAAGACGTGTTGTAGATGTTGACTGTATTGACATGTAAATGAAAAAAACAGTCTTTCCCTTACCTTAAAGAGCTCTGTAACACCCCAATTTATCTTGAACACACCCCATTCAGACTACCTGTTTCCCTTTAATCCCCTCCACCACAACATCATCTCTGTCCAATCCCAAATCAAGCACAGGAGGCAGAGCACTTCATAAGCACAAACAGGACTTAAGCTCCGGGTGTGCTCAGGTGTCACCGTCTACCCAGAATCCTCTGTGGAGGGATGAGGGAGCTGTGATGGATGAGACAAAGCTGAGGACCCTTCAGGAGCGTAGTGTTCCATTAGCCAGGCTGTGATGTACTGCTGGTTCTCCTCAATACACTCACACACACACACACACACACACACACACTCTTCTGAAACCTCCATTCAAGACTGTAGAGGAGCACAATGTACCTCTTCATTCAGCTTCTACGTACATGTTCATTTGGACAAAAAGTGAGAATTACAAACCAAGCAAAAAAAAACAGGGGTGTAAACACAGACAGTGCAGGCAGTGCGGTCGTCCTGAGGCCCGTGAGGTGGGGGGCCCGTCAAGAGAGCAGGCCCTACAACAACGTGTTGGGCACCTGCTAATAATATATACCTGTGTTCAAAGAAGAACCCACATTTACTTAAAGATTGGTGTCATTTGCTATATATGCCCATAAAATAGTCAGTAGCAATCTATAACAAATGTATATGCTTATTCTACATAAAATATGAAAAAAGATTAAATTAAATGAATATTTTCTTATTTTCTTTCTTTTTTTGTCACATACAGATATGCAGTGATGATTGCTGGGTAATATGTATGTTGATGTTTTCCAATGTCAAGTCTCTATTGATCATGTGACAAGACGATACGATATTCGGTAGCTAGTTTAAGCACAAAATCTGTCAAGACTGACAAGCTGAGCACAACTGCAAGCCGAGTGAGCAGTCATGACTTTCAAACATAAAAGCAGCAGTAAGAAAAGATAAATCGCGGTCCATGGACGACCCCCCCTTATAGCAGCAATGCAGCAGTTCGACTGGCATCCGCATCGCTGCCCTCAGTGGTGTGTCAACCACCATGCAGCAGGTAACGTTAGGATAGCAAGCTAGATATAGGCCTAATGTTAGTCCTAAGTTAAATAATTGTATTGTGTTAGATAGAAATTCCAAGACAAGTTATATGGTAGGCTTACTATAGGCTACAAGTTGGCCACAAGTAACTCACTTGTAGGTGAGTACAAGTTTTCAAGGGGATTTGGGGTATCTGATGGGCTGCCGTGCCCCTATTTAACAGGTTGTTATCATTTCAGTCAGGTTGCTGCCGAGCGCCTGTTTCATTGTGTATGTGTTTTTCAGAAGTGGGTAAAGCTGTGTGTGGCGCCGTACCAAACCATGCCCTTCATCAGTGTTTTTTAAGAGTATTAGCTACACTTTTTTTTATCTATAATAATAAGTATTATTATTGTTGTTGTTATTTTTACACAAGATTATTAATCATTTTGGGGAGTATAATGTTACAGCCACATGTCCAGGCCCTATTGTTGGCGAACCACAGGCCCACAGCGGTACTAACACACAGTTTAGACAAGTCGTTGTTGTTGAGAATTATAAAAAGGCACTTACCACTGGCCCTGGGTGATACATTGTTAGTCTTGTTATGAATAATAAGAGGTTATTAAGGTGATTTTACCCTAACCCTAACTGACCATGAGTGATATTCTGTTGTCTAGGCCCTACACACAGTGGACCAGCAGGCTATATTCATAGATGTCATTAATGCAGAGTCGATTTTTATATGTAGGATACATGGCAGAAATATGGCTGTTTGTTGTGCAGTAAAATCATCATTTGATGGTGTTTATGCAGACTGTGTGTAGCTGGCCAGTTTTCAGGACATGCTGTTGTTTTTTGTTAAATATTGCGGTTTCTACTGTCTTGTGCGCTATAGGCTTCATTTTACTATCATCTCTTGCCTTTATATTAAATAGGAGTGCACCTGTGAGGTTATTGCACCAGAAAATGCTTTTGTTAAAGTCAGAGGTCATTTCAGCACCACAGTGAAATAGACAGCTCCTCTGCTGTCAGGAGCTGACGCTTGCTTTCACGTTTCAGCACTTTCACCGTCAGAACGCTATCCATGGTTTTGATAGCTTTCTTTTTGACCTCTCTACTTTCCCAGTACAATAGCCTAAGTAACTCATTCGACTGTAAAATCCAACACATTGTTGGTACTAAAATAAATATACGCCGTGTGTGTGTGCTTCATAACTAGTAAATAGCTATTTTTTTAGTTTTTATTTTATACAGCGTGTTTACAGTCCCTACAGTCCACTGCTAGCAGCTGGAGTCCAGAGTCATCCTTGAACACGCCTGACCTCGCACATCTTCATTCTTCAAAGGCAGCAAATCACCGAGGACAGTCTCCTGCTCAACTGCCCTCCATACAGGAGAGAGAGAGAGAGAGAGAGAGAGAGAGAGAGAGAGAGAGAGAGAGAGAGAGAGAGAGAGAGAGAGAGAGAAAACATCTCCCAGGCAAAATATAAAAGTCTATTCACTTATTCCCAAAGGTTGGCCAAAGAAACAGATAAGCTTTGTTGGTGCGAGGTGGCTGTTGGCTGCAGCTGGGGCTGGCTGCACTTTTGTCTTCATGCACACAGCTACCAACATGGTTTTGGGCCTGAGGGGGCGAGTCAGAGAATTAGAGACGGAGAGAAAAGTGAGAGTGTGTCAGAGGCAGGAACAGAGAGAGGATAAGAGATGATGAAGGTGTGACAAAAGAGATGGGTGTTAACTTAGAGGCATGGAGAAAATAAGTAAAGGCGACGTAAAGACAACAAGAGGATGAGAAAGTCAAGGAGAAAAAGCTATGATGCCATCTTTGTTACCACACCTCCCAACGTCTGATGACAGATAGAGCTGAAACACTTCTCAGAGTAACTCACGAGAGCAACACTTCGGAGAAGAAGAGAAACCACAGTTAAACTCACGGAATAAATCAAAAGCTCTGGTTAGCAGCCAGGCGCCGCTAAAGAAGAACAGCAGTGAGGTTTTGTTTACTATTCACCAACATGAGCCACCGCCTCAATTAATCATGAGCAGTCTGCTAAAAGCAGATCAGATCTGTCTGTTTGGTCGGAGTTCATTCAGCCAATAATCAACTCGGCACGTATGCTCTCTTTCACCAGTCTGTTTTGTATTCACACAGTTACTCACATTTATAACTGCTGCTCGATACAATTTAGCGCCACTGAAGTGGTTGCAGGCTTTGGTGCCTTGCTTAAGGGCAACTTAATAATGGCTGCAGAGGGAGGGGAGAATGTAAATCCTGTAAGTTCAGCTTTTTCCAGCTACTGACATTCCAGTCACAAGCGCCCACACAGGTACTCTTGTAGACAGACGTCCTCACAAATATACAGTACAACCACCTGTTTTTACATGTTCAGTTCCACACTTGGGTCACCTAACACCTGGGCCAGATGCATTTGCTGAAGAAGACCATGAGATGTGGTTGAAAGCAAACCCGAGGTAAAGCTGAAAGCTCATAAAAGCTAGTAAGGGGACCTGTGCAAGACGTGGAACTGTTCAGATGTCTATTTAGAAATAGAACCACGATATGAAAGAGCGTAATTTTCCCGATTACTAGAACCACTAGAATTATGACTCAACATCTTTACAAGCCATGTAACGAGCAATTTAAATGTAGTCATCACCATTGACTTTGATGGTTTTTATGACAACTGTTCCCAGCGCAGCTGTAGCTAATTCACATTCATTCCTTGAGGTAGCCCAACTACATAATGAAACTCTTTGCTGTTGTCTGGTTAATAAGCTCTCGGCATGCCGCTAACTATACTCTTTACACTCGCCCAAAGATAGTTTCCTCGCAACATAACTCGTCTGTATCATTTTGATATTTGAAAAGATAAGAGAGTTAGCTGCGTCTTTTTGCTGTTCAAAGAGATCAACATTAATGATATACCTTGTTGTGTCATGTCATTTTCAGACAGGTAGTTAGCAGCTAGCTTGCTAGATGTTGAGCATGACAGATAGCTGGTAAACACTGAACAGTAGTCCCAATTTCCCAGTTCTCAAATCAGGAGCTTTAGGAATCAGGGTTGCAAACAGTAGCTCAAGCAGCTAATGTGCATAAATGTCTGAAGTATCTTTTGGGGATGTCGGTCAGATATAAAATACTGTCAGACGTGACTTACCAGCAGTTTATCAAAAAATATGAAGACACTTTTTAATGTCATGACTATTTTTGAAAATGAATCAGTACTGTAAAAAAGTCATACTACCAACATAATTTTACTAAATGTTAGCTAACTTAAATTGGTAATGTTTCTTACAGAAAATTAAATAAGTCTACATGTAATTTGACTTTTCTCCAAATGACTGGTTATACAATAAAAAATAAAAAAAACTTATGGAGGACCTCAACAACTGCACCAAGTTTGATTTTCTATGTAAAACATTACCAGCCTGGAGATTAATTTATAGAGAATAATCACGATTTGAATCACAGTACTGGTGAGAAAAATTGCACTTAGATATCTTCCTCAAATCAGCCTGTATGTGTGTACTTACTTTGAAGAAACCTTTTTATTTGCAGAACTGTACTAACAACATCCCTGTCATAATCACTGTAAAGTTCATCCTCCTGGGTTTTAATGTTTTAATGATGCGCTTCGATCCAGGATCAAGGAGAGGGAAAGGATCTTCCTTTGTAGTGTCCTGGTAGATGGCCAGCACATGGGTACAGAGGATAACATGGTTTAAAAGAGGATATGACTCTGCCTGGCAGCCTTGCAGAGAGATGGAGAGAGACTGAAGCAGAAATGAAAACCCAGACAGAGACAAAAAGGGGGACAGAGAAAGCCAGACAGGGCAAAAGAAAAACAAAGCCAATTAAAAAGGAAGGTTTTAGAGACAAAAAGGGTGGGGGAGAGATGAGAAGGTTATAGAGACTGACAGAGAGAGAGGGAGTAGAGACCATGAGGAACAGCCAGGCAAAGGGAAAGGAAATGAGACAAAAAGAAGCGAAAAACAGGGCAAACAGATGTAACGAGAGAAAGAGGAAAGGGTGAAAAACAAAAAAAGACAGAAGACAAACATAAGATTGAACAGAAGTTCAGACACAGAAAACAGAGAGAGGTGAGTGAATCAGACACACTCTAAGGGAGGCAGTGGCCTTGTAAGCAGAAGGTCTCTGGTTTAAGGCAGTGACTCTCCAACTGGTCTGTACTGGGCAGCTCCCAGTGGCCAGCAGTAAAAGACTGATTATACTGGGCAGCTCCCAGTGGCCAGCAGTAAAAGACTGATTATACTGGGCAGCTCCCAGTGGCCAGCAGTAAAAGACTGAGTATACTGGGCAGCTCCCAGCGTGAATGTGTGATACGATGTGAATGTGAAGTTACTGCTGTATAAAAAAGCACTAGTGCTCAGTGGACTTTCCGAAAGCTCAATAACTCAAGCAAACAAGAAAATTGAGAAAAGGGACATTTACATAGAAGAGGATGCAAACTGAAAGAGGGATAAGAATATAAAGAAGATGGCAGGATGTTAAAGCAGGGAGCCAGATGCAGCTGGAGAGGTGACAGCTGACTGTTTCCAGCTTGCGTCCAGACAAACCCGGTTTGGAAGAGATCCAGGGGGAAGCTGAGGCGATAATGAGACAGTCCTCATTTCCTCAGTCCAGACTGACCAGCCAGAGGACGATGGGAGGAGGATGACAGGAAGGAAGGCTGCAGGGTCAGAATTGTCCAGCCAACATTCAAACACGCAGGAGGATAAGAGTCTGAGCAACCAGCTGTGATGGAAAACGCCTGCAGCAAGGAAACCGAGGAGGACAGCAACATATTGTGATATCTACAACGAAATGACCATTCAGGCTTTCCTAGACAGCCGGAGAAGGCAGTTCAAGCCTGTGGCTGTTTCACTGCTTTTATCCATATAATATTCACACTTAGACAGCCGACTCTGGTTAATTAACGTGAGATGTTTTAGATTAACTCTGGTGCTGCTCAGAAAGGGTCTTCAAAGCTGGTGTTTCTCATTGATGTGAACAATGAGCACTTAAAGCATGTTAATGTAACTGCTGTTCAACCATAACTGCATAAAACAATGGAAAGTGCATGCTGGACAAACAATGACATCCAAGTCCTGATAAGCTGATAGGCAACCAATGCAACTTGAGTGGAGCTCGTTTTTGGACAGATCTGAACGCAGATGCGCATGGCAGATGCCGGCCTCTAGCTCCTTCAAACTCTGCTAGCTACATTCTTGTTTTTTCAATGCATTTATTTATATATTTATTTATTTATTTTTCAGCTTTAATGCTTAAACACATTACCTATGACAGAAATACATTATCATCTTCATCGGAAAAGGAAGCCAGGGTTTGGATTAAAGAGCAGCGGACCTTGAGACGATCCACCCAGCCAGATCAACCGGACCAGGCACAACAGCGGCTGCTGTGATCGCCCCCAGGAGGAGAGGAAAGAGAGCCGGGATAGGAGCCATGCTGGCCCAGCTTGGACTTAAGGCTGCTCTTGGTTAATGTCTGGTCTGGATGAAATGGGACTCAGTCTGGCCAAGCAACAGCAACAGTGCCCACATCTTTACAGAGACCTGATCCATCAACATCCCGGATCATCGCTCGACGGGTGGACGGTGTTCCGAGCTGACAGAGCGCAAGACTCCCGCAAGATGAAAGGAGGAGGACTCTGTGTTTCCATCGATGATGCTTGGTGCTCAAATGCAGGCAAAGTGGACGGACACTGTTTCCCAAATGTCTAGCTTTTTATGTGAAGATGAAAACCATATCATCATCATCACTATCTCTATCTGCTGTTTACATTCCACCAGACACAAATTCAAAAAATGCACTACAGATTTATTTCCTGGGTTTAATACATGTATATAAATAACTGTATACATTGTTTTATTTTATTCATTTTATATGTTACCCTATTCTAATATAAATGTAATTATATGTTATGTTCTATGTGTGTAGCACGGAGGGACTATAAACTCAGTTCATTGTACAACCTTGTGTTGTAAAATGATAAAGAAATTACCTTGTAACTTGTACTCAGGTGCAGACCAAAACAACCGCACCAAGACCCTTTAAAGTGCGTGGTCTCAGTCCAGGCACAAACGAATTCATTACCAAAGTTTTTTTCTAGCCTTCTGTTCAGTTTCCACGAAAAAAAAAAAAAAGTGAAAGAGGCCACTTTCAGTACATTGGCTCTGTTCTGAACAGCTTACTGGCTTTGCCAAACAGGACAGGTGAAACCTGACAAGCCCATCAACATTTAGAAATAGTAAACTGAGGAGAGTCCATCCGAACACAACAAATGTCTAGTTTGTGCATTTTACACTCACTACACAGATGGATAATGTAACAATTAATGAATGTATAGTGTAAAAATTTAAAATGAAGAAATAAAAAAGAAAATGATTGAAAAATAAACCAAATATAAAACACATATCAGTGATCTCAGATAATGAAAGGTAAATATCTGCAAACAGTTTCACAGTGACTGTGAAAATAGAGAAGCTGGTGAAAAAAAAAAAGAGTACAAAAGACAAAGTTAGAGATGCGGGAGAGAAACTGGGCTGATTTATCTGCCATGGTGATTGTGATCAGACACCGTTGTGTTTGGGGGGGGGGCTGAGGTGGGGGCTCTGTTGGTGCACTGCATCTGCAGGCAAGCAGTGTTCATGCTTGACTGGAGAAGCTGGATGACTTCACCATTTCCTCACACTTTCTCCACTAGAGACACACACACACACACACACACACACACACACACACACACACACACACACACACACACACACACACACACACACAGGCATGCACCTACTGTACCTCATAGCCAAGAGTCATCTTCCACTCAGGGGAAGGTGACTTCACTTTCACATAAGGTAGGATGACTTCATTTCTGTCTCTTTATCCCCCATATTTTGCTCCCTCAACCCATTTTCTTACTTGTTTTCTTTCATAAAATGTGTCTTTTTAAACAAGGCAAAAAATGAAAAACATTTTGGTTTTCATAGGTTAGCAATTTCAATGTGATGCCCGGGCCACACCGCCTATCTCGACCTGTGCGTGACGGCTACCTTGCTGAACTGCTACGCGTTTGGTGTCCACACAGACAGCATTGCTGCTGCAGCGCTGGCACTACTACTGCCAGCCCTATCTTTCTACTTTGAGTTTGCTTTTGATAATGGCCATCAATAATAGAATATTTCATTTCATTATAAATTTCATTTATATTTAGTTTAGACAGAGAAAGGTTAAAGGTGCTATTGATAACATTTATAACATTCAGCCACTTGATGACGCACTACCCCTCCCCCCCTTCCATTCCATTCGTTCGTTGCACAACCGCAACAAACTCAATGTGTCACTTGACATGTGAGTGTCAAGTGACACATTGAGTTTGTTGCGGTAAATCTTTCGTGGTAGAGTAATGAATTCATTTTGCAACATTGAGCTATACATTAGCTATAGGACCTTAATTACCTTACAACCTAAATTGGTGCCAAATCAACTGTATAAGCAGATTTCGCTGGTAAGACAGATCAACAGATCATTTTCACTGACTATTTTGCGCCTGAGCCGCACTGCTCACGCTGGCTGTGTGGCTACTCTAACCTGTTAACATGGCCGCCAAAATGAAAAAGCAAGAGTTTCAGGACACACACGCGCTGCTCAGGTAGGGCGGAAGTGACTGGGGACAAATCCATAATCCTAGCTCCGTGTAAAAATGGTAATTGTGTAAATTGGTAATAATATGACAAACTTAAAAAAAAAAAATGTGAACCTATCCTGTACTGCTTTACTGATCTCCTGGGTCCATATTTATCAAGTGTCCCAGAATCACTCCTAGGGATCACGCTGAAAGTTGAGTAGAGTAGTAGAGTAACAACACTCCTACCTCAGAGTGGGACTTGAGTTATTCATGAAGCCTCCTGCACTTAAATTCAGCAAGCGGAAGGATTACTCCTAGGAGACGGTGTGACATCGCTGTTTTACAACACTCAGCTGCAAAGTGGAAATTATGATGACGTGATGTTGTTTTCTCACAATTGTGATTTAAAATATTAGACAGTGGTAAAATTCGAAATGCAGAAGATAGCACCACTTTTTTATAGGTTATATGTGTATAGGCAAATAACTGAGCTACCAAGCTTATATTATGCAAAAATATGATGCCAAAATAATCGTTACATTTTCTGCAATGTCACACGGTCTTGTGAAAGGCACTGAAACTGTATAAACATATCTCTTAAATATATTATATTATTAAGTCCCAGGTATTATTTAAAATAAATAAAAAATAATAATTTTAA
Organism: Siniperca chuatsi; assembly: GCF_020085105.1. Lineage (NCBI taxonomy): Eukaryota > Metazoa > Chordata > Actinopteri > Centrarchiformes > Sinipercidae > Siniperca > Siniperca chuatsi. The sequence goes on from NC_058064.1 coordinate 18,583,511, forward strand.
TAGGATTTAAGATCTTATATTAGATTGTATCTGTTGTAATTAAGATGAGATATCCTTCATGACAGTTTTTGTCAGCTCTCACTGAGGACCCTCATCATGCACATTATCTTTATTAGGAGTGGATCGGTTTCTGCAGGGACAGCACGTGTTGTCCTCTGCATCCTGCACAAGGTCAGTCTCAAAAAATGATTTATTTTTGGTCAAAACAAATTTTGAATAAGCTCATTGTCATCAAGCGCTCCCAAAACATCATTCCTCTTGCGGAACAAGGCAACTCAGAGGACATTTCTGGAGCTCTGTTACATATCAGCAGACATAGCAGTGATTTCCTAAGTTAAGAAAGTTGATAAAATGATGTCCCTTCTAGTCCTAACAGTAGGACCAAAAATGTGTCATGCTGAGACTTTTTGACCAGTTAGCAGTGATTTCCTACTCTGAGATGCTTGATGAATACGGGCCCTGATCTCTTCAGGAAGTGTCCAGGGAGCTTGCAGGGATTCAGTGTCTTGCTCAAAGAAGGTCCCAGCTTACTACGCTACAGCTTCTCCATATACTGTATTTTCCACATCTTTCCCAGTTATTGTCTTAATCATTGTCAGTCAGTTGCCATTGCAGGTTTCTTGTGCAGTCATAATTTTTGAGACTTTTTCCTCTAGCCACAGGATATTAATTAGCTATATGCAACCAATGCCATGGACATTGGCTACTGTAAATCACGACAGAGATTGATATTAAATGTAATATTAAATGTACAGTACAGTATGTGTTAGCTTTAATAAATATCTGACCATCACCATCTTTGTAAGTCAGTTGTCAAGGCAACAACTTACAGAGGTACAAAGAGGCCAGAGAGTCACTGCCTGAAATACTTACATACACTACTAAAAGCTGATTGCTGTTGTATTGTTAGGTGTTTCAGTTATTTTGTCCACCTCCAGTTCTATAGTAAGTGTACAGTGGGATATATGAATATGTATACCTGTATGTAGGTGGTTACATACAATACACAAAAGACTTGGTGAATCATCGTTTTCTGCTCTTGCTGTTCCTAAAATAGTTTGGTCCTCATGAGGATTAAGACAATAGTGGACAGAGCTGAGAGAGAATTGGCTGCAGAGTTATTAACTCACAGCTCAGATAAGCAGAGATCACTGCTGCTGCTGCCAGCCACGCTGAGAGGCATCACCACCAACACCTTGCCCACGAGATAAGGGAATTACAGGGGACAAAGGCAACAGTTTTTGTACAGTTTGCCAACATGAGCATATTGGAGCTGTGCGTGTCTCCCATTCAGGCTGTACCGATTGCCCCTCTGCAGCACCACCAGGCGTAACACACAAAGAGACAACAAGGCATGAATGCAGGAAGCAGTAAGGAGGAAAGGAAAACAACAGGCAGTGCATGGAGCCCTGAGTGCATTCGAGCCTCCTCAATAAGACTTGTCTATTTCTCTAAGGATGTGACATTTCAGCCAGCAGTCCTCCGCGAAAGCCAAAGCCCTGTGCTCACAGCATTTCTACATAAGAAAGGCTAGATTTCATGTTCACCTCACTGTGGAGGTTTGAACACAGCAGGACGGGCTCAGACGCAGGAACATAAAGTCTCAGTAGTGTTGACTCACATACACAAATACAGATAAGATCTAAAATGTATATTATGCTTTGGAAATAAATCGTGGTGATCACACAATAATTTTTGTGCCACCCAATTTAAAGAGTTTTTGAACATTTCTGGCATCCTCCAATGTTGCGCTGGTGGAAAACTCTGCTAACTATCTATTTAGTGCTTTCAGGTAGAATTTCCACAGTGGAAATGTGATTTTAGCCATGCTGGCAATGTCGATCTGTCCATTTGGGCTATTGGATGGATTGCCATGAAATTTGGTAAAGATACCCATGGTGCCTAGGATGACCTACCTGCAGTCCAATACTTTGGTTTATTACCAAATACCTGCAAACTATTGACATTCCCATCAGCCTCAGCTGTACTTTGTGTTTTGTGCTAATTAGCAAATCTTACCATGCTGACACACTAAAGCAATATGGTGAACAGGGAAACATTATACCTGCGTAACATCAGCATGTCAGCATTGTCATTATACGTGCAGTAGTGAACATGATGCTCATATGCTGGCCACAGGCATTACAGTCAGAAACCAAGTCAACAAAATAAATTTTGATGACAAAGTTTGCTAAACCTACATTAATTGATATTTTTGGCCACTTGGGTGCAGTGCAACAAGCTGCAAACAACATGGTGAACATGTTAGCAAACAGTGGCTTTTTTACACTTTGAGCAGAGACTGAGCACATGATTTGTTTGTGTTCACCTGACAAATGTAAGTCCAATCTTCAGCTCTCCACATTTCACACAAAGTTTTTAATATCATTATTAATATAAAAATATTTATTAGGGCAGCTTTAATGCTCAATCTGGCACTTATTAGCAAAGAAGCTAGTTCACTGGCCTTCCCGTCAACTATCTTTAGCAAACACTGTTAAGCACTTTTTAGGTAGTAAAATAGTACTGATGTCTTTCTTCCTCATACAAGAGTGACTACTGAAAACTCCCATGTACAGTGAGATTAATCATGAGGAAAATAAAGCAGGTAGGCAAATGCCTGTTCAATGCTTACGTTAGACTGAAGTAAGCAGCTGACACATAAAAAGCTAGACTGGCTACATTTAAAAACAGAACTCAAGAAATTCTTTGAAGCTATTTGTGGAATGTCAAAATTTGTAAAATTAGCTTTTAAATTCTTCAATACTTCGTGACTCTGTGCTCTTAAGCCCACCCTTCATCATTTGCTGCTGAAATGACCCAGTTTCCCCTCAGGGATCAATAAAGTTCATCTTATCTCATCGTGTGAAATTTCTCATCTCACAAGTATTGCTCTACAATGTCAAATAGCTGGAGGCAACTCGGCAGACGTTATCACATCCCAGGCACTTCCACAGCATCAGTGCGCTTGGTGTCCCTCCACCTTCCTCACCTTCCTCTGCTTGATTTGTTGGGGGGGGTGGGGTCAGCCAAGACAAAGCAATAAATCGCAGGGGTGATGACGACGGCAACGGCGGTATGGAGGGCGAGTGAGAGGAAAAAGAGAATTGAGAGACAGTCCCTTAAGAATATCAGGGTCGGTGCATCGCAAGAGCTGAGGCACCGTGTGAATGGACAGAAATGTAGACACTGCAACCGTCCGCGAGAAGCCACACACAGACACACAAATATGTCTATCAGCGCTCCCTTTTGGTTCTGGGTCATGTCTCCCTGTCTGGGTGCTACTCGCTTCACACTCACCCTGGAGGCCTGATGTCCAATTAGATCATACAGTGCGCAGCAGTAAGCAAGCTGCTACTGAGGAACTGGAGCTAGGTGGAGAAAAAAAAAAACCCAAAGGTCTCATTCCTCCAATACCACGAATCCAGATCTAAAGCTGATGAACCTTGTATAACAAATGTAAATCTTGTGTTAATACCAGAATTCAAGCTTAAACAAGATCAAATTGTATTACAATTAAATCTGAAATTACACTCAAATGACAGTGAAGAGTACAGTCACATTACTGACAGATTATTGTTTATCATGTACACACGCACACACTTGTGTACACACACCCTTGTAGTCCAATATTGTGCAGTCTCCGACAGCCCACAGGCACAATGCAATGTTGTGTTCACAGTCCTTTAGTGCCTATGGACTTTTGCAGATGAGGAAATGAGCAGAGCTTTAGTATGGAGCAGAGGGGGTCAGGAGCTGTTGTCAGCTGGAAAAAAAAAAAAAAAAAACTTTACCTAAAAAGAGTACAGTCTAAAATTGGCAAAATGATTATTTAAATGCGATCTCTTGTCACAGGTTGCCTATGTCTGTAAGTTGGGAGGAGTTTAGCCAAAAAGGATTTTACCTAGATGTAAAAATATCCAATATTTCATAAAAAGAAAATATTACAGAAAAAGAAACTGTGTAACAAAACACTATTTTTTCATTTTCTTTCCTATCCCATTAATCATCTTTTCATATTTGTTTTTATGACCTTCTGGTCGGTCCTTACCTTCAGGTTGGTAACCACTGATTTAACAAATTGTCAGGTCAAAGCATAAGTAAAGACCATAGACTGTATAAAACATGGACCGCCACCTACCGGCTAACCACCTGATAGGGCACCCACTCAAATTGGACATGTCCTTAATTATGCGTAACTTTAAGCCTTAATATAATATAAACAGGTGAGTTATAAAAAAATTCACCCCCCTCACAGTTGTCATGAAGGGGGAAAGAGACCATATTTTGTAAACATGTTATTTCTGCTGTAAAGTTGGGCATTTTAACATGGAGGTTAGTGGGGATTGACTCGCTTTTGGAGCCAGCCTCAAGTGGCCATTTGAGGAACTGCAGTTTTTGGCACTTCCACGTTGGCTTCATTTTCAGCCCCGGAGGTTGCCGCTTGGTAAAGACGAGTACAAATCTGGGCAGGCATTCGATGCCAGCCTTCAGTACTTAACAGTGTTCCATATTCTGTGCTATGCCACACTTGGGTCTGTACCGAAAAAGGTATTTAGGTTTGATACCAAGCCCTAAATGTAACTAAACAAATGTAGCCACAGTGCAGATAATCTCTACACCTCAACAAGGTTGTGTGTTAAACCACATCTCCCATAAAGCCCTTTTTATTATAGAATTTCTGTCCACAAGGCCATCTTTGCTTTGTCGGTCAAGAGCTTTTGCTTTATTTTCACCTAAGACAAAAAAATTTGTGGAACTCACTAATTCCTGCTATCTGCCACTGACAAACTCTTTTTAATCGTTAATGCCATAAAGGAATCCAGTTGCACACAAGGTAAAATGCATCATAGAGGCTGCCAGTGCTCTTGTTGGAGGGCTTGTTAGTTTAGGGTAATTATATAATGTCTCTACATTATTCTGGTAATAGTTTACTGATGTTAAAAGCCACATATAGCACCTTTAACTTATTAGAGGCCTTTGCGTAATGGGAAATAACATTTTCATTTTTCATTTACATCCCAGTACTATCCACTCTATTAACACTGCTGAAAATCATAGAGATCATCATTTAGCACAATCAGCCGGTCACCAGGAAACACTTCAATAGCCTTGGGTGGTCTGCTCAGTGTTCCACATCCAGCCAATACTCTCCCTTAGCATTTGTATTCAAAATGACAGCATCATGCATATTGCATGCACTGGTGTCAGCCCTTTGCTGCAAAGGGGCTCATCCTCTGCCAACAACAAAAGGACTATATGTACTACAATACATCAAACCAAAGTGAATACAATGCCTGATGCTGGGCCAGTCACAGAGCAAGGCGCCACTTATTGATTCCAACACTGACCAGCGAAAACATCTCAATTTGTAAACTCCGAGCTTCAAAAAAGAACGATGGAAGGCCGCCTGTTTGGAGAACTGAACAGGGAATATCTGGGAAATAAATAGGAATATTGGAAATAAGGTGGAAAACAAAAAAGTTTACTTTATTTACGCATGAAACTTCCTCACAGTCTGCATCACTTGACAATTTGTAGGCGAGCATTAGTGACTAGAACTTAAAGCGAGCAAGCAACAGGGAGCCAGTGGAGAATAATGAAAAGAGGAGTGGCATGAGCTGTCTTTGTCTGGTCTAAGACCAGACATGCTGCCACATTTTGGTCCATTTGCATAGGTTTTACTGTGTGTGCTGGCAGCCCTGTCAGAGGGGCGTTACGGTAGTCAAAGTGAGAGATGACTGAGGCCTGTACAACGAGTTGAGTCTACTCAACTACTCAGTCAGATAGGACCTGATCTTTCTCATGTTACATAGTGTGAAGCGACATGACCACGTGACAGATGCAACATGCTTAGTGACAGTTAGTTGGTCATCAGTCACGATGCCCACATTTGGAGCAGACTTTGTTGTGAGAGAGAGGCGAAGCTGAGCTGGATACTCGTGTTGAACAGAAGGACTGGCTAAGATCACTAAGATTCAGTCTCAGAGATTGTCTAGTAGTGCTAAGTCAAAGGCAATTGGACCTGCTGAAATGGAAGAGTACTAATAGGAGTTGAGGTAGTCTTATTAGGGTTAATTGGTTTCTGGCGGTTGCTAGGCCAGTAATAGGTGGTTGCTAAGTCTTTTCAAATGGTTGGTAGGTGGTTGCTAGGGTGTTCCAGTGCCTTAGTCAATATAACTTAATCGACAAAAAATTTTAATATTTTAGTCTAGTGATTTTGTCCCATTTTTGTTATGCATTTTTCATTTTTATGTGCATTCTGATTTTGGTTTGAGCATCTAGAATGCTGGATAACATTAATGCAGGGCCAGATTATGATGGTTAACAGCCTACATTAACCCTGCACTCATTCCTACAGATGGCAACACAAGAAATAGCTGACTGAAAGTAACGTTACATCCACAGACCTTGATCATATTACGATTGTATTAGCTTTACTTCGTGTTGGCCTGCCTGTTTTCCTGGTTTGTCTCAGCGGTTTTGCTGATGATTCTTGTCTAATTTTCAGTGGGATTGTTCATGAATTAGTTTTTTTCTGTTCAAGAACCTGTGACATTAGCTAACATTCCTGACACAGACATGACGTTACTAAATGCAAGATGCTGCTTATTAGTGCTAAATCTCAGTCAAGCAGCTAAATCTACTTCTGAAGAAGCGATATTTTTGGGATGGCAGAGAATACATTTTACCAGTCAGGAACTATAATCGGTGATTCATGCAGACTGAATAAGACTATGCATTAAAACAGTAATCAGTTAATTTTTCCATACATCTTTTAACATTGTCTTTCAGATTTTTTTGTTTTGTTTTCAGAAATTGTCAGTTTTCATTTTCATCTTTATGTTGTGTTAGTCTTATTTTTGCCCTGAGGAAAAAGCTGTAAATTTTTCTTCAGTTTTTATTGAGGAAAAGACGAAAAGTAAGATCTGTAAGAACACATACAGGCCCATCCACAAATGTAAAGAGTATGCATACTTCTACACACATGCATACACACACACAAAGACAAACTAAACTACACGCTTGATTAATTTATTGAGCTGTTTTAATTAAATTACGTGCAATAATGACCAAAGGTGTTTGACATTTGTAAGTAAATCAACCTGACGATTCGTATCTTGCCAAAGCTGCCAAAGCATCTGAGGTTTACAAGCTGATTATAGCGATAAGCACAGCTGCTCCAAATAAACCCAAGCGGTGCAGTAAAAGGAGGCCACAAACAGAGCTTTCACTGGATGTAAATTCAAACAGAAGCTTCCCACATCTAAACTTCGCCTTTTAACCAGTGACAATTAAGCCGGCAAACAAGTGAAACAATTCAAACGATTCCTTTCTGACGATCCCAGGCTCAACAGCGTGTAAAACTGCAGACACCATAAATTTCCAGCTTCCTCTCTGAAGTGTTTGTTCTGAGGTAAAAGGTACAGGAAGAAATATGGGACCTACTAAACTTTCTCACAAAGCAAATCAAAGGTGGGGAGGTCTGCAGTCTGAACGTGCAAACTGTACCGTGCACACAGATTCAAATAGAGATCCTTCTTCCATTTGTCCTAAAAAAAAAAATTTTTTTACCTTCCTCAACAAAATAACTAAGTGCAAAGTGAAAACACATTTTTGGTACTTCGGAGAAAGAATGACCTAAAGATTTGCAAATGTGAAGTCCTGAACCAGACTTTCCTTTACTCAGAACAGACATGACAAACGGCTGTCCTCTTTCTGTACTACAGTAAGTTAGCACTCAAACATAAACGTGCTGACAGAGTCGTTCTGCCCCTGGAGCATTTCCAAGCTCTCTGCTCGAAAATGAGACACAAAAGCAAATTAAAGTCTTTGGACTGGTGGGAAAAAAACAACAACAAAAATAAAGATCAAAGTTGCAGAGATGTGGTCGGTCTCAGAACTGACCACAAGAGGAATAGGAGAAGTCACATCGAGACGTGCCAAGTGATGAAGTCAACCATTCCGGGATGTTGGCAGGAAAATGACCAATTAGAAGGCGAGGAGCCGTCAACGCTCTGCCCGACAGCGAATCACGCGGAGAAGAAGGGAGGAAGCGAGTGGCTTTGATGGGCAGGTGACGAGAGATTGTTGCAGTTATTGGTCAGGACACTAAACTAGTCGAGGCAGGTTGGGCGCAACGTGAACTCTTGACTTCACACACTGAAAACCGCTGCAGTCCCAGATGGAAACACAACTCCTCTGAAGAGCATCTTAAAGTAGCTGCTCTCACTGAAGGAAAAGAGCAAGTCTGATTATTTTTACTCCACAGCATTCACTTCTTAAGGCTTACTTTTACAGACTTGGATCATTTTATGACCTTAAATTATTGTAATTAACTTCTTTTTTCGTTACGGTTGGGTTTTTTGTGTTAGCAAGAGTAAAAGTAAGCCAAAGTAAGCTTCATTTACACAATTTGCAATAGCAGAGTATGGATAGTGTCTCCAGTTATGGTTACTATTATCATAATAACCATTATTATTGGGGAGGGGTCCAGGGTGTTTCCTGACTCTCCCTTAATGCATGTCAGGATAGGCTCCAGCTTCCCCATTCCTGAAAAAGAGGTCTTCATGGGCCCTCTTGGTGCTTAGTAACTAAGACCTGGTCCAAATTCAGTCCAGTTCGTGTTAGAGTCCAGTGCTATTGCCACAGGTCTTGGGTATTTGTGTTGATATGTCTAACACCCGAGGGGATCCAAGCCTACACACTATCAGCAGTGATCATGCGGTGTGACACAATCATTACAGGAGAAAGAATTGTTTGTTGAGGAGGCTCCACATCCTCCAGCCAGTTTTTTGAGGGGAGTATGAACTGTTCAGTACAGGAGAAAATTACATGTATTGCTGCTCCTTTTGACTGCCGTTGCTCATTAATTGTTGGTTGACCGCATTTTGGATTAGGTCTAATTATCCTTGGGTCCCTTTTGGATTGGGTCTCTTTTTTTGAAAATTAAGTCATGCACATCCTGTTTGTGTAGGTTTTCCAAAGGATCCATTTCAGATCGGGTCTAAAATTGACTCTCAACAGCATAAGTGGTTTAGAAAATGGATTGATGGATATTACTTTTTATATAACAATATATTAATGAATTACCTAAAAGCAAGACTAAGAGTCTAAAGCCACACTATGTGCCGTTGTACTTGTGCTTTGAGCTAAATGCTAATGTAAGCATGCTGACATGCTCAAAATGACAATGCTAACATGCCGATGTTTAGCGGTATGATGTTTCTAATGTACACTATCTTAGTTTAGCGTGTAAGCATGCAAACGTTTAATTAGCACTAAACACAAAGTACAGCTGAGGCTGATGGGAATGTCATTAACTTTGCAGGTATTTGGTCAAAAAACAAAGTCATCAAAATCAATAAAAAACACAAAAATTAACCACAAGGTAGCACTAGAGGAAAGGTCAGGAGATCTGCATCCTCTGGGGACCGTGAACATCTGTATCAAATTTCATGGTAAACCATTTGATAGTTGTTGAGATATTTCTGTGGACCAAAGTGGTGGACTGACCAGCATTGCCATTCCTAGAGCCAAGTCGCTAGCATGGCTACAAACTAGAACAAATACCAGCTTTAATAACTGTTCTAATTGCTAAAGGGGAGTATACACAATACAACTGTCAACTTTATTACAGTTATGATTGTGCATCACAACGGGCTGGACCCAGTTGGACCAAGTCATACAATCATGAAATGTGTCGTGTTCAACTCTTGCCTTCTGATCCTGTCACTGCCCAACATTCTCATTATTTTTAAGTGAAAACTATTTTATAACCAGTTCATCAGTTTCAGTGCAGGGTCACAGCTCGCCTAAAGTTCACCTCCAGCTCTCTGTAGAGTTTACAGCCCTTTTTGCCCATGTCCTTCCATTCAACATCTCATTCAAATTTATAGTTGTTCTTATTTTTTTTCCTTTTCTATGTAAATTGCAGCATACATTAGCAGGGGAAACTGTTGTAGATGGATGTCCATTTCTGTTTTTGAACAGGAGGCATGCAATAATTTGTGTTCTGGTGGGATTTGGGGGGTTGTCTAGTCGACCTGTCACTGTTGTCTGTGTTTACTGAGTCATTCAATACGTGCTCTTTTCTGACTTTCAAGCCTAAAAAACATCTGTGTATGTTGGTGGAAATAGTTATGTGATGAGATGTCTGGTCTTACTAGGTTTCCATAATCTTAAGGTCTGTTCCCAGTTTTAACTGAAATTATCATTACAGCAGTAGTAGCGGTTGTAACAGTAAGTTTTATTAAGGGTGGTACAAGTAACTGCACTATATTATTACAGTATTTGGTATGTAGTAGTAGTAGCAAGGTTAATTGTAACAGTAGTAGTAATGTATCCGTCACTTCCATAGAGGATGAACATAAGAAAAGAGGCCAGTCCATCAATTACAGAGAAGGCTGGCCTACTTCAGAGAGCCCAAAATACTCAACATAATCTACTATCATTCTGTGCATCACCTGTCAGAATAGAACCAACTCCTACAACAACATTGTTAACCATTTCTAAGGCCTTCTCTTTTTAAAGAGATTACCTAGAGACAGAAATGCACAAAAAAGGCCCATGATGAATGAGTCTGTGGTGCAGTGAGAGTGTAAGCAGCCAAGTTTCCACATACAGGATGTAGAGAGCCACAATAACAAACATGCAGTGACAGACATGCAGACATGATGAATGGATATCCATTAGCAGAATCTCCTAGCAACTCCTAAAGGCAGCATGTGAACTTTAAATACATTGCCTGGCAGCATACTGTTAGCAACATGGGGGTACAGTTGTAGACTGTCTGCTTACTGAAAAAAGTGCTGGACTTCATCCTCAAGAGGAATAATTGGGAAACATCTAATTTAGCTCTCTTCTCAGCTGTCTGACAGTATATGGGCTGGACTGTAAAGTAGCCAGCTAAGGGAAACTCCAAGCTTTGATTTGCAATGTCGATTTATAGAGTCTGACTGGGTGGTGTTTAAGAAAGAGTTGTCTGCACGAGTAATGTTAAACAAATACAAAAAAAGCTGAATCTCAAATGTTAAGCAATTTTAAGTGATTGCTGGACTAAACATAAGGTAATGTAGAGCATTAAAATTCATTTTTGACCTTGGAAATAAATTTGACAAAATAATCTTGAAACTCCCTAATGTGGCAGGGACATCGGAATATCTAGCCAGTATTTAGGTGACAAAGAGTCAGCATTTAACACAAACCATTCAACACCTCATCAGTCATCCCACCACTTTGCTCCAGAGGTAAATATCTTGACTATTGGATGGATTGCCATGAATTTTGGTACAAATATTCATGGTCTTTTCATTTAATGCCATCATCAGTACTAGTCTAAAATCCTGCAAAACATGCCCTCAACCGTGTGTACTACTAAATTGCATGTCAGCAAATATTAGCATGCTAACACCCGAAACTAATGGTGAACATAACCTGCTAAATAGCAGCATGTTAACAATGTTACTATTATTATGTTACCATGACAATTACAACCAAGGCCTTACATACCCATGGGCCAATCACTCACATGTTTTCACTTATTTTGCCTGATTAGACCTCTTTTGAGGACTGTGTGGGCATGTACAAACTGTGTTTGATTGACATCTCTCACATTATATCGTGTTCTTGTTAATTTGGCCAACCAATGTTAGCATCTGACAAACATCCAAATAGTTAATAATGGCCAAAATACATTATACTAATATGTACATAATGTACATTTTCAAGTAGAAAGCATATACTGTGTAGTTCAGTACAATGTATGGAAAGTGGAATTACGAAGTGAAAATGTGTTCTCACAATTTGCTTATCTATGATATACAGGTCTCATTTAGTACAAGTTTTTGTTCATATGCCTGTTTGGATTAAACCCAGAGAAGTGAGATGTCCAGTGGGTTGACGGAAATTTATTCCCTCCTGCTGGCAATCCCACTGGTCTGCAATCAGAGACTAGGCCAAACCATTGGGTTGTTTACTAGGAACCAGAGCCAATCACTCAGTTGCTCATGACAGTCATTGGCAGTCTAATAACTACATGCTGTGTGGGGTATTTCAGGTGTTTTGTACACTTCCTCCGGTCAATTCCAAATCTGGTCTCTTAAATGTCCTTGTTTGTGAGTAAATTTATCTGCTGTGGCTCTGAGCCAAAGTATAATGAACACACTAATCCATAGACACGCTTCTTCCCACTATCAGGTCAATGAAAACAAAGGAGGGGTCCCAATGGTTTATGGAAGGCTGAGCTGAATTCCACCTTCAGCACTGTTCACTGATGTTGGAACAGTATCTGATCACACATTTTGATAGATTTGAAACTAAAAAGCTTTTAAATGTTTTGCTTCAGCTGGAACTGCAGTTGACTTCTGTTACTAAGTATAAAGCTTTAATTGAATCTCCATAAACCTAAACTGGACCTGCATTTTTAATTACTGTTTGGCTTTAAATTTGCTACTTTTGCATTGATGTCTGGTTTTCATCTCTAAGCACTTTTATAGCTCTATATCATCTTCTTATTGTGTTGTTTTGATCTACTTAATATGCATTATCTCTGCTTTTATTGCTGTGTGTAAATGAGTTGCTAATTCTCACTGGGCCACCCTGTATAAACAAAGGTTAATGGAAGAATGAATGACTACACACAACATCACCGCCCCTTCCAAACCCCCCCACCGCAGGTAGGCCACGGCCGGGTGGACCACCACAGAATAATCACCTGCAGTGAGAGGAAATCACTGTTGCTATGGAAACACCATTTAGGAATCCCATGATCCCAATCGCACATGCTGCCTTCAGCCTAATTTGACCAAATTCATACTGGTCCATCCTCAGGTTTGGTTATGAGTGCTGAAAAACATTAGCACTAATAAACACTCAGTGTGCTGCCATTTGAATTAGGCTAGTAGAATTATTATAGTGGGCTGCACATGGACCTGTATAGTGATTTTAGTTACCACCAAAAATGACTGCAGAATACAGTCTCCAAAATGAATACTGATTATTAACAATCAACATTTAATTTGTATTATCTGATGCACCAAAACCCTGATGAGACAAAATGACAAAATGTTAAAATGGAGTCAAAATAATCAGGATTATTGTTTACCAAGTTCGACTGAAAACTAAACAAAGTTTTCCTTGAATTTCAAAGGGGGGATAGCTCATAAGACATGCCAAATAACAAGTCATCCCAACTGGCCCATTGGCTTTATAATAATAGTTCAACATTCTGGGAAATATGCTTATTCGCTTCCTTGCCAAGCAAAAAGCCAGGCTAGAAAATTTCCCCCTGTTGCAAGTCTTTATGCTAAGCTAAGCTAACCGTCTCCTTGCTGTAACTTCATATTTTACCGACACAGACACGTGCGTGGTATCAATCTTCTCATCTAACTCTTGACAAGAAAGTGAATTGTATTTAGTGTATTTCCTAGAATGTCAAACTAAAGTGAGGGTGGCAAAATGCACGGATTAAACTCAGGATATTTAGCATAAGTGCTAAATGATTGGGACAATCATCAACCCTAGGTCAACCTTTTTATTGAACCTGAAATTCAGGCAGTGAGACGAAATTTAGCCACATTTGAATGTTTTGCTGTTAACAGCCATAAGCAGCAAATCTGATTTTCTACTTCTACCATGAGCAACAGTTCCACTTGAATGCTGAATTTATTGCAGCAATTAAAATAATCCCAGCTCTCTACAAATCTGAACGGGCACAGGATTAAAAATCTCACCAAAATGATGCTTCACGAAACGCAACAATCTGTCATGAAGTTAAAAGGTACCCTGTAGAGTTTTTGACTATTAGTAGAGCTATAGCCATGTTTTTAGATGTGGGTCCCCACAGTACACTACCTGCTCAGCACCAAAAGAGAGTCCAACAAAGTTAGCAACTAGCTGGTGAACACAGTGAGGCATTTAGCAGCTAAAGAGTCAGATATTTCCCTCATGGGTTGGTGAAGACCAAACCAGAGCTAGAAGTTGAGTAAAACTTGGACTTACATCAAGCAGCAACCTCCCGGGCTGAAAATGAAGCCAACGTGGAAGTGCCAAAAACTGGCTTTTGGAGCCAGCCTCAAGTGGCCATTTGAGGAACTGCAGTCAATCCCCACTAACCTCCATGTTAAATTGTACAACTTTACAGCTACAAAAAACGGTTTTGGTCCCTTTATTTTTATAACTTACCGATTTAAACTAATGCTTAAAGTTAAGCATAACTAAGAACGTGGCTGCTTTGAGTGACAGGTGGGTGCCCTATCAGGTGGATTGCCGCTAGGTGGTTGCATCAACCAGACTTCATTCGGCCCGCCTCAGCTCCACCTCATTGCCCATTTTTGGATTAGCTGGAGTCGAGCACTGCCAAAATGGCGGCAAATAGTTGCATTGTTATTAAGGCAATACCAAACTAGTGGAAAACAGATGATGAAAATCACAAGACTTCTACATACTGTAGATGCAATCTGTGACTCTCAAACTGTCCACAATCTAGTCAGGAAAAAGCCCTATCAGCCAAAATGCTTGCTCCTTTCCCATCTAACAGGACATAAGCTCTTTGAAACACAGCAGTCATGGCAAACCTTGTTATACAAACTGAACAGCATCAATGCCAGCGTGCCAATTTGATCAGAAAGTAAACCTTGTAACTTTGCCTTTGTTGTCTGAGGCTGCCACTATTAAATAAAGCCTGTGCACACGCAGAGAGAGAGAGAGAGAAGAGATCACATGCTGCAGTCATTAATTCATCTCTGTCATCAATCCAATAAGCTGTGCAGCCCCATGAACTCTTTGCTTTCCTCTAAGGTCGCCTGAGGACCTGGCTTCCACAAGAAAATGACTTTTTCCTCCGTGACACAGGCCCTGAGCCCTGCTCTATTGTCAGTTCATGTGTCCTGTAGTATGTAAACAATTATCTCGCTCTACAATTATTCAAGCGCTGGCAGTGACATGAAAATGTGGATTACAGAGAGAGAAAAAAGCACAAAGGCAGACTTAATGAACTACTGGAATTGCTGAGTACACCAGTCAGAGTTGCATGGGGTTAAACAATTAGCTAATTAGCCTACTGGATAAACAATGTGGTTGTATATTTTGTTTTCAGGGGGATGTTCGGAGGCAAAGACATTTAAAAACAGTGTGCTGCTGCTGTGCTGAGTCAGTGTTAAGTCTGTTTGCGGTGATGCTAAAACAAGTGCAGCAGCTGGAAAACAGGACTGATGTAAGTGTCAAAACAGCCGAAGAGCTTGTTTCAAGAAATTGAACACAAAGGCTCGTACTCCAGGCTCGTGTCTTCCGAGGACAGCCTCGGCGCAGGAAACCGGAGATACTGCTACAAACACAAACTCCTCTTGCACCAAGCACAGCATGACAGTTCCCACAAGTCTGCAGGGAAGAAAAACTACATCCACCACCCAAAATATCATGATCATATGAAAAAAATTAGTCCTGGGCACATCAGGAGGAAAGAGAGACGGCTGTGCAAGGGGTGGAGCAAATTCGTTTACATTCAATCTCATGCAATATGGAGGAGGTAATAATCACTGTGGCAGTTTCAAAGTGGGTGCTTTTCAGAACAGCAGGAGAGGAGCGCATTAGCTGTTCATTAGCCAGCAGGCAGGGAGCCATGAGCACATTGATTAGGTCTGTGTGCAGCGCCAGCACCCATGTCTGTGGACTATGGACATTAGAGAACCACTGTCTCTCTTACACTGAACTGCCAATACTGCATGTTCACCTGATTCATCACTGAGGACTCATGAGCCATGTTAAAATATATACTAGGGATATATTATCAGACATTAACGCAATCACACAACCAGGGGTTTGAACCAAGAAACTCCACTGGTGCGGATGTTTTCTCACTTAGCGAGGCTAGCTTTGCTTAAATTACTATTTGTCACAAACCAACACGTTACGCATTAAAGTAATTGAAGGGTTCTTTTACTGTGGTTTTACCAGCAGTTGCTATACACACAATCACAAAGAAAAACATCCTCTCTTCAGGCTTGTTGCTATAACACAAACCCTTAGGAGTTTCTGATATGTGATATTGTTTTATTCACTGATCACAGTCAGAGTGAGGCCTCTCTTTCACTGCTCCAAAGTGTGCCCTAAACTTAAAGGAAGGACTGGGACTCATTTGCGCCTGCTTAAGTTAGCTTCCTTAATTTGCACATGTAATAAGGTAGTCCCATAAGCCTCTAACTTTGTGTTTTGCATTGCATCAAACTATTGACTCTGTTCTGCCTCAGGTAATTTTGCTGTTATGTGAATCTTAACTTATGTGGTTATATTTCTCTTTAAATAAAGATGCCCTGTGGAGTTTTCTTGTAAACAAACAAAAGCTATGTTTACATTCAGTGTTTCTCACCAAAATGCATTGTGTGTATCCTTGAGACCAAACAAATGATTTTTTGAATATTTTATATATCGAAGTCTGCTAGCTTGCAGTCTTCTTAACTGATTTTCTGGTGCATTACTACTCTTCTTTGCGCATTACTGCCACCAATTGTCGATCAGCGGAATAGCTTGAAACTGGTGGCGGGAATTTGTTTCGCGTTGAGTGCGCCTACATGTGCGTCCTTGAGCTTGTGCACAATACAAACAAAACTGTGACCCACTCGTAAAATATTGCTCCACATTTTTCAATGTCTTTTGGAGGGTGGGTGGTTGTCAGTATTATATGCTCTTGTATGTTATTTATTATAATCTCATGTCACTTGTTGCTATATGCACTTTAATGCAAAGCACCATTGAGTTTACCTGTAATGAAATTAGCTATATAAATAAAATTGTCTTGCCTTGCCTTTAGCATATGTCATATAAGAACTAATCAGTTGTTTTTTGTTACCCCAACCATGAATTCTACTAATAAACTGGAAACACAGGAGCCAAAGTGTAAATGTGTTCTTTTTGAAAACAGTTCATTATCAACCTGCTGCAACAAAGCGGCTCCACCATGTAACATGTGACCAGCTGCTAATAAAATCTAAATCTATCTAAATTTAGCAACAGTGAAGCTGTAATTTGCAAATGTTTGGTAGCTTTACGTAATAACCGACAATCAAAACTATAATTAGGAAGACCAGGAAGATTATATTTCTTGCCACGTTTGTGGGTTTGTCTGTCAATTAGCAAGGCTATCTCACAAGTTCCTGAGCCATGGACCAAGGAAGAACTAATTTGTTTTTGGTGCACATAGCATAACAATGTGGCCATTTGTAAAGCACACTAGGCTTTGGCTGTAGTGAGGATTGTAATGCTTTCAGAAATTCTTTTTTTCCCCACCAGGATTACTCCAAAACGGATCTACAGAACCCATTTCACAAACTTCAGCCAATCTTATCCACATACATAATGTAATAGATGCTGTAGGTAGGTATTTAGGTAGATAGACAGACAGACAGATAGATGTTTTTTGATAATGCCATACAGTTTTCCAATATTTGATCGCCAAACTTGTTTAAGCACGGCCTATTCAATATAAACTGCCACACGTCAACACACTAAGCAGTTACAACCAAATTTAAACTCAAGTGCTGACTCTACTCCATTATACATGGCTACAACTTAGTGGTCATGAGCCCTACTCACTTGAAAGTTTGCACCATTCATCCCTGTACAAAAGATTTAGGTATTCTCCCAAAAAAATGGCAGTTTAGGTTTGCACTCCATTTGTGCTTTCCAATTGAGAATTTTTGGACTACTTTCATCATCCTCCAGAGGGGTCAGAGGTCAGGGTCAAAACAACGAGAGTCTGACAATGACACTGAGGAGCATTTGGTATTGTGCTTAAGGACACTTCAGCTTGGCAGATTTCTCCTGCCCCAAGCAGTAGTCCTCCTCACATATGTGACCTAATCTTAATCTACCAGCATTTCAAGCAGCCATGTTCCTGTCTGATAACGGCCCCTGTGGAAAGGCAGGCATAACACCCCACCTCCCCCCCACTCCAGACCTTGTAATTACCCCATTCTCGTGCACCTGCCCCCCATGAACCTCCTCTCAGTCACTGTCAGGTCTGGCTTACCAAGCCTGCTTTTGCTGACATAGGTTGAGATTCACCCCGGGTATCTTCCCTGTAATGCCGTGTCCTCCCACCACACTCCCACCAACAGTGCTGCTGCTGAGAGGGGATATGTGATAATCTTCAGAAGGTAAAAGGCACAACGTGTGGTGAGGACTTTCCCCGTGAGCACAAACGTAGCCTCAAAAGGTGCTCTCCACCCGCTCAACATGTTGGTCACCCTCCTCCGACTCCACATGACCTGAAAGGTGTACTCTTCAGGCAAAAAAGCTGTACCCTTTAACCCTCACAGCATATTTTTAAAAAGGTACCACTAATGACACTTGATGGGGAACATGATGGCCAACTCGTAGCTGTTTCCATCTAAAGAGCAACAAAAATGCAGATTCAGTTCTGCTTTGTTTCCAGTGAGAGCATTTAAATTTGGCCTAATATCTGAAGGAGTCCTATTTCTCTAACACAAATTAAAGCAAACTCCAATGTCTTATCAAGCCGCTGACTCAGGGTGGAAACCTTAGGCATTGTCACAATATAATTTTAATTTGTAAGACCACAATTTAATATTGCTATATTTGCATTAAGAATCCTGTCAGTAATTTTCAATGGGTATTATAATTTCAATTCACAATTCATGACCAACCGACCAATATAAATGTTTGAGAAGTTTTTCCTACACAATTCTGCTGTGTTTCATGATATACACATACTGGACCAGAATGGTTTTGTTTTATTAATCAATGTGCTGTTACGCATTTCTTGTTTTGACACCTGATACTGAAGCCTTGGCCCCGTCTAACCTACACATCTTTGTGGACATCAGTTTCGAATAGTCATTGTCTGGATGTTCCACCTCAACATTCTTCTTTGGAAAACGATGGTAAAGTTACACCAAAAGTGTCAGTTTTTGCCTAGTTTTTCTATGTTGTTGCAAAGCTTCAGTATCGTCGGTTGCATTGTACCACTGTATATTCTTCACAGGTCCAATCGGTTCCGAGCCCCACCCGGCACTTGAGTCAGACCGGGTCCAAATAATATGCAGTCAATCAGATCAGGTGGGGTCCTGCTGATTGCCACAAATCTTGGGTCTGGTCAAAAATACCAAAGTGGATCTGAGCAAAGTCGTTATCAGCTCTGACCATGTTAAACATCGTAGTAAGAGAAAACTGCAATTTCGAAGCGAGACAAAGAGTGTGAACGATAAAGTGCAGGGTAAAATGACAAGTACTGTCACTGTTTACAACAACAGCTTCTCGTTAATTGGTGGCACATCATGCTGTTGCCAGTGTTGATGTTTTTTCTCCATTTGGTTCTGTTCGGCTCGACCGCAGTTTGAATCGGGTCTAACCATCCTCACATCTATTTGGGTTGGGTCTGACTATCCTCTCATCCGGTTCAGATTGGGTCTTTTGAAAACATATGCATCAGGTTCAGGTAGGTTTTTTCACAGGTACGTTTCAGATCTGGTCAAAATTTTTGACCTTTACTGTAAACGCAAAAACTCAATCTGTGCAGCCACTTTCATCCTCTCTCTTGCCTCTTACTGTCCCTTTAACAGAGCATTTACGCCAGTGCTGGCCCATGTCCCAGAGGATTGGGATTGTTTGTTATCATGGCAGCACTCCCCTCTCTCTTTTGCTCTTGCTTTGCTGACCTGACCTTCCACTGCCCTTTTGTCTATGTGTGTGTTTGTGAGAGAAGGGCGGTGGCAGAGATTATATAGCCCTCCAGGCAGCTGTAAAAGATGACTTATGGCACCATGGTGTTCCAGATGCAACAGTAGCTTCTCCCGATAGTGTAGAGTGGAGGGGGTTTGGTGTTAGGATGAGGGAATGAATTGATCTGCTAGGAATTAGAGGGGGAAGAAAACCAAAGGAGCGATAGCCAGTTTCTTTTCATGTACTGCAGAGGAGATTAGGGCTTAAGCTCCGGCTAGTCGCATGGAAAAAAAATCTCACAGGGCCAAGAAGGGGATTGAGGAGGAGAAATAAGGGAGTCAAACAAGGCCACTGCGTGAAGCCCTTTTCTCGCTCACTTGTATTCCCCTGTGTGAAAATATGACAATCCAATTAGCGGTCCATTTCAAACAATCCACGGCTGTCCACTGAGTGTCAAACCTGAGAGTCAATAGAAGAGGGGCAAGTATAGAGCCTTGAAATTTCCATTCTAGGCATATAGGCTGGTGTCAGGTGCGGCTGACAATTTAAATGCATGTTGGAGATAAATCACTGTTATAGGTCCAGTCAAGTCGTCTCCTTGTGTGTGCAGTTAAGGAAAGAGGAGAGGCACAGAAGGAGCTAACGAAAATCAATTCTTAAGGGTCAGACATTGTGAGAATTCTGGTAATCTTACTTCAAACAATTGCAGGTAAAAACATAGTAATCTTTCAGCAGAGAGTGTTGCAAAGGTGGATTAATGCAGCTTCAATTCTTTCAATATACCAAATTTGATGTGGCACCCAAGTGTGACACAGTTATTTATTGGTTAGATCGCTTGCAAACCTTTATGGAATGAAACCTAAATGATCAGAAAGGACAGCCCTATTGCCAGACAAGAACACTGATGACAAACAATTCAGCAAAACTCTGAGCCAAGACGGTGGTGGGATTCAAACCCTGGTTTCCTGCATAAAAATCATTAAACGCCTCCACACCCTTACTTCCCCACAGTCATTGGATGTAATTCGTGAGGTGCGGAATCATCAAAGGTTACCAGTTTGATGTCCACAATGGCCAGTGTTTGTTCTCCAATAGCCATGTGTCCTCGAGAAAGATACCAAACCTTCCTCATTCACAACAGCACAGAGAGTAAAAGCCACAGTTTTATGCATAAAATGTAAATGTAATCTCCAGAAAGTCTGTGCTTATCCACAAACACTTTGTCTCGCCCTAGGCTCCAGCATAATCTGTTTAGACTGACATGCACACACAGCGAAACGAGCCAAACTTAGCGAGCCTATTTGACTGCTTTTACCCCCTTTTTCAGCTGCTCCCATTATTTTTACATTCTGACAGTCATCTGTGCACAGAGGCAGGGGTGTGACGGCTGTGAAGCTACTGTAATCAACAGTTTTCCAGAGAGTTCCAGAGCAATGAGACCAATCTATGAAAGCGCCAGTGTAGCATTGACGTCTCTTGGCAAGACTCCAGCCTCACTCACAGTGATCTGAAAGGGACTCAGACCAAAATATTGGTGCCAAGCCTCGACAGCACATGCAATACTGGATGAGCCAAGAAAGGATTTTGCAGCTTTATCGAACAATCAACAGTTCAGACTACGTTTAATCACAAGAAAAACCCAGGAAGTTTGTCAAACAGCCAATGGTTTTCTTGTCCATAAAGGAGCTTTGCTGGGTGAAAATGGTTATTAATCAGTGACAAACAATACATCCTCCTAAGCATACTGTGTGCCCAATAAGGAGATGTCACTCACTGTACTTTTATTTTTTATAGTAAGAAGTTTAACTGATGCTCAGCGAAATCTGAAAAACTTGTTGAAACAAAGCCTGCTCTCACTCTCTCATATCACTCTCAACACTATCGTTTATCCCACATTTCTTCAACCATGAACAAACCGAGTCTATCTGTCCAGGGAAGCATTTCAGAACCTCTGTCTTATCTGAGCTGTTTGTTTGGAGAAGAATCCAGTCTCGGTCTGAACAAGCGCAACATTAGGCTCAGCACCGGGCTGACTTTACAGGAGGCAGGCACTGAGGCAGATAAAATCCTCTAACACAGACCAGTAATTCATGGAACAAACTGTTAAAATAAGGCTTGTCTATCCTCTGAACTCTTATCCCTTTTTCATCTATCCTTTCCATGTTTGTGATACTACTTCCATCTTGACACTCAAATCAGCTACCACCAAATAGTGGCAAAGTGGGGCCATTCAATACTGTGCCAGAGCTAAGACAACCCCCACAATCCTAAGCTCCACTGATTACCAGTGCAAAATAAAAATCCAAGTAAAGCTGAACAAAAGAAACAAGGAGAAAGCTGTCCAGCGCCAACAAAGTATTGTGCTATTAGCCAATGAGCAACATGTTGCCTAGTATTTTCTTCCAAATGATCTGTTTACGCCCAAAAGCCCTCATCTTTTGTCCTCCATCTGCCTTCCGACTTTACTCCCCCTCCCTAGCCAGTCTATCAGGAAAGGCAGAGACTAATATGAACCACACTCATGTCCATAAATACATGCAAGCACATGAGCGAGTCAGATCAATGCTAATTCCAGCCACACTCTCAGCAGGAGTCCATCTGATGATCCTGCACTGAGGAGGGGGGGCGAGCCCTCCCACACATCTGATTAATGACCTCTGACCTTGCAAGTGGTAAACTCATGGGTGGATCGAAGATGAACATCCAACTGTGTGATATGAGCCGTGTGTTCGGGGGTCAGAGGTCAAGACTGGCACCAGAGGTGCTGCCTGTGGTGTCAGGCGCGAAGCATCTTGTGATTTTAAAGTCAGAATGGAGGGCAGCAGTGTGGCGTGGCAATTACAGTTAGCTTCCTCCATGTGAAAGTGCAGGATCAAGTCCTTGTGCCAGCAAACATCAGCCCTGCCAACAACTCAAAGAGCAAGAGACCAAGTTGCCTACCAATTTGCTGCTCTGTAGCTAAACTCAACGTCCCTGCGGCCGAGGGCAGGAGAAAATTCTAATCTTTGCACACAGGAATCAATGGAGTTTCACAAAAAACAGCAATTTTCAGCAGTGCTTATTTGCATTTGTTCACTTATTCAGTTTAATGACCTTCTTGGGATAAACACTGACAAATTAGCATAGTGTTGTGATCCAGTGCAATTCAAATATGAAATTGAGCTGGCTGTGGCTGTTTGAGCCAATATTACACAGCATTAAATCCCATTCCTAACGCTCTTATTGGATGTTTCTAGCATAGATTTCAGGTTTAAAAACACAAATTCTTTTGATAACAGATGAATGATTGTGCACATTCATCATTTAAAAGGAGGCTGTCCTGGGGAGGAGATTTCTAGTGATGCAAACTCTCTGTGACAAGGAGAGGGCTAGAGCAACCATATAAGCAGGTTATTTCAACATGCTCTATCGACTGCATCATCAACAAATTCTGCCTGCCTGCGGTGTGACATCTCCCCTGCTGTTTTCAAATCTAATCACTGATATTAAAAAGGCAAACCATTGCCAAACTGGGAGTACGCTATAAGAGATGATAGGTCTCCTTCCAAATTTAGCCCCTATTTTTTTTGCACCAGCTACAGCACCCCAACCGCAAATACAAGCTCAAACCCCGGCATCATACCCATCTACTCTGAAAGACAACTCCCCGTCACACCCAAACCCTATCCGATAACTGCCACCATCGTCGTTTGTCTTGCGTGACACGTCTGGCAGTAATGCGGCTATCCGTCAGCGGCAGTGTGTCATGGCGTAAATCATTGGCAACCCTTGATGAGCTCCAGACATCACACCCACCGAGCGTGGGGAGAAAGAGTCAGACAAACGGGTGGAGAGTGACAGACACCAAGAAAGAGAGAAAGAAAGAGTTGAAGGTACAGAGAGGAACAAAATGATTATAGACATTGGTAGTAACCATGGTGATTCTGCTCCATCTTTTCTGTCCAAACGCCCCTCCCTCCATCCCTCCAATCTTTTTAGCGTCAAAAAAGGACAGTGTTTGAGATAAGAGAAAAAAGAAGCAGGACCCAGGTTCATCTAGGGCACACTTCTAACACTACTGCTTTTGGTCTTTGCCAGAAATATCTTCCAAACTTCGTAATTACTCTGCACAAATTCTGATTTGATTGCTTGTACCTGGCCTTTTGGGTATGACCTTTTTCCTAAGTGTCGTCATACAGCAGAGAGGCGTGTCCAAAACCTCATTTCAAGCTCTGACATTTATTAGTACAACCTACAGCCTTGGTCATTGGCTCAGTAGTGTGCATAATAAAGGGCAAAACCATACTGAAGATGTTTTTTATTACCGCAAAAAATCAGTAAATCTTGCCAGCATGGTAAGGGAGCTCTTGGTCTGCACACATCAATCTCCAGAGAGAATCGGGATCAGAGAATGTTCTCCGAGCCTCAGCCGGCGGATTTAATAATCGGTTGCTTTCCTGTATGTTTTCCAAGCCTCGCAGACACAGGACAAAACCATTTGCTTTCCAAAGGAGGACATTTGGATGTTGAAAGTGGTCTGTCACATTTCTGCATCCCGTCTTCAATTCACTGTCCATGCTTGACTGGCTTGTTTTAATGGCTTCTTAGGAAAAATGGGGTTTTTTCCTTCTCCGAAAAGATGTCTTTCCTTGAACTTGCTTAAAAAAAATAATCCAAACACTCTGCGTAAATCTAATCTCTTACTAGATCTAAGGAAACCAAACTCCAACATTTAATTGGTTCCAAAATGATGGAAAAACAACAGCTCCTGATGGGTTTGTAGCCCCCGTGTAAAAGTAAGGGATTAAAACAAGTTAGTTCCTAATAAAGTTAGATGGAAATAATTCAGTAAGGCAATTAAAATTTAAAGTAATTTAGTTTAATAAAGAAAGAAAAAACACTTAACTGAGAGATTAAGATAATTTTGTCATAAATAAGGTAGGCTATAAATAGTTGAATAAGTAGTTAAAACAAACAGTTCTAAACAATATTGAAGGCAAACAGTGGGGTAAACTAAATAAAAAAACATGGATTGTGCCTTTAGCTTTAGCTATTTTGTTTGATTGGTTACTGTAGATATTAGTCAGTGCCACCTGTGGTGATTGGCCGTAGGTAAGGAAGAGAACGGTAGAGGGCAGGAGAGAAAGAAAAAAGAACATGGGAGAGAAGCAAGGAAAGAGAGAGAAAACCCAAAGCAGGAGAAATGCTGAGAAACGCTAGGGTACATAGCCTGGCGAATGTTTAAGTAAACTAAAGAAAACTGTAGCTGTAGACAGTAACACACATTTCTTGCTTAATCACAGTTGATCAGGGCGAATGTTTTGTGCAAGTGTGTCTGTGCTAAGCTGAAGTCGGCGAGTCGCTAGATCAGAAAATGCCAGTGTTGACCAGAAAGGACTGTTTGCGTGCTTCCTGACGAGCATTTCACCTCTGCTGCAGTCTGGTTTCATCTTTCAGACCACGAACTGTTTCTCCAGGACTGACGCCTCCGACGTGAGCTGGACTTTCTGTGTCTTGGCTCTGCTGAGGATAAGGATTCTGTTGGCCACACCGCATCCAAGGGAGGCCCACTGTGGTGTTTAGAGTCTAGTTAAGGATTTGATCTTAGTCTGCTATAGGGAAATAGTGGGAAAGGGGTGAGAAATAGGGATTTTGCCAAAGAAATCTGAGGGGATATAAGTGTTGTGTTTTAATATTTTGGTATAAGCCAATTCAGTTTTGCATAATTTTTCAGGTACTTAACTGATTTGCTTTGTGAAGGTAATTTTGTTTAATATTATTTCAAAAGTTACTATTTTTTATTTTAAAGGGGTATACTTTGTGTTATTTGTGTTTTATTTCTTTTTAACTGAAAGGGTAAACATTATTTGTACATTCCAAATAGTCAGTAAACTGTTATTCCCTTTCATTCAAAAGAGTTGTCTGGGGTCAGTTATTTAAAATACAGCATAGTCAATGTGAATAGATCTACTGCTAAGTTTGACAGTTTCTGTGTTTATTAGTAGGGTATTATAAGTTTCACCCAAAACAGGTAAAACTTCGTGGTAGCCACCTTAGGAACCCGAACCCAAACACCCCATCATTCCACTATAAAGTTAGTAATAGCAACTTAGGCATAATATAGAGTGTTGGGGTGCTACACGTTTAAGGGACAGAACAATTATCTTACTTGCATCTAAACTTAGCAATGCCTCAGCCAGCATCTGAGACAGTGTCTGGCCTAATTCTCCAGTCAATTGTCCTCATGTTGAGCGGATAAATGTGTGTCATTTTAAGGACAGCTCTCCAGTGGGGGCCAGTAGCTCTGGGACAACATGTACATGTCAGCTCCACAAATAGGCAGATCCATTCACTGCAGGCATGGCATGTCTTCCTCATAAGCTCATACTTGTCTCTCGGTCTGTCTGTCTGCCGTAGCACAGCATGTGTTATGATGAATGAGCTTCCTTCAAAGGCAGGGGAGGCGCCCTTCTTCAATGTCACAGCCTTGAGCAAGTTATCACACTTCGGAGAGCTGCCCTCTCATCCCTCTAGGAGGACAGGGCACACCTGTGCATGTACTCGCCCATATCCTCACACTTGCACATATACTTTTGAAGATAAGCCACCAGTAAGCTCAGTTCATACACAACCATACATACTCACTCAAACAGACACAAATGTGCTCACATAAACACAGCAGACTGGCATTATTAGCAGGCAGTGGCCAGCCTTCAGGGCTCTTGGCAGGCAGGCAGCAAATAGCCGTGTGTGTGTGTGTGTGTGTGTGTGTGTGTGTGTGTGTGTTGTCGCTCCAACCTCCCATAGGCAAAAATCCTGTATGGATTTTCTGTGGCAATTCAAGCATTGAGGCTGATATGGTTTGCTCCCAATTGTGCTTTTGTAAGGAAATCTGAGAATGAGGGTAATAATTATAATACGTACTGTCCAAGTATTTGTAAGAAATCTAAAAATGTACTTCATAAGAAATCAGAGATAAGGGAGAAATCAATGAAGAGCTCATTTATGACTCCCTGAAACCTAACACCAGGAGTCATACATGTAGACACTACAGGTCACAGTTTATAGATGATGTCTTGATTTCAGTGTTCAGGCTCCTGTGGTGCATTACCAACGACACACAAGCCTCAAATTTCTGCACAGGCATGCTGAGAAATCCATTAAAAGCTGCTCTATCGCCACAGACATTAGTAATATGTTTAGTGATAAGTCCACAAAGGACTCTAAACATTCTTGGGAAAACTGTAAGAGAATAAAGGAAATGCAGCAAAGAAAGCCTGAATCAAATTTGCTTTTGATGGCATCCATGCAATGTGTCACACTTCTGGATTGGCATGGATGTTAGGCAAATAACTGGTAGCAGTTATATAGCTTGAATAAGAAAGAAAGGTGCAGCTCACTTTTTACTTGATGACTGCAGAGGCAGTTCATTGAATTGGTGCCGATTAGGCCAGACAAGAACAATTTGGGAAAAAAGGGCTTTGAACAGTCTGTGGATTTGTCAAGTATGGGGAAGCGTGACAGTGGTAATTAGGTAGACTTTTAAACGAAACGTCCCAGAAATTCCTCTGAGAGAAGGAAGACAAGTCTGTCATTTTGTCAGAGACAAACTATACCACTGCTGGCTTCTTTAGATCAGAGCTGAACAATCCCCAAATACTTGACAATTGCTACAGAATGCTTTAAAAAGATATCGATGTTATTGTTAATGTGTAAAAATGTGTGTAATTTTATGTTTCATCCTACATAGTGACAAATAATTCAACAAGTAACATGGCTCTAATACATCCCTGGTTAAGATACATTTCCCATGGGGATCAACGGGGAGAAATTAGGTGATTGCAGCTGCAAATACTAATAGAATAAAAGAAAGTCTGAAAAGACTGAAAATGGCTGTACAGGATAATAAATATGTATAAAATAGTGCATAAAGAAATTTATCATTGCAAAATTAATCCATTCTCTTTTCTTGTTATGCAGATCGCACTTAATGCAATTACAGGGTGTTAATGCCTGCTGCTGGAGCACTAGCACACAATATCATTGCTAAGTGATTCACATTACTCATAATCCCTTGACATGTCTGGAGCATGACGACGTAACGAGCTCTGCTGCTGTGATGTCATCCTGTACACTGAAGCTCCACAGTCTGCAGACGGTGATACCACCAGGCTGCACTGCACTCCCTAGCTCACTCATCCAGTCATTTAATTTCACCAGATAGAAGCGCTAAGGCGGAACAATTATGGCTAAAATGATAATCATAATCATACTACTGGAAAATGTACAATTTAGCAGTTATTAATCACACTGATTAATCTTAATGATTTGAAGAAACAAATTCACCAAACAACTATTTGGCTATTCCACAATAGTACATTCTAAATTAAATACTTTAGTTATGCCCATATGTTATAATTTAAATGATAAATTCAAATTGCATTATTATACACAATCAACTGTGCTTTTACTTGAGCTAGACAAAGGTATAAATGTAGTGCTGATATTTTAAATTTGCTTCAAAATGAAGTAAACACAATTGCTAAGCAAAGGAAGTGATGAGCATCCAACTACCAGAGGACCACATGTTCAGTACAATTACACCGGTGTCATGTGCGCTTGTATCAAAGCACCCTTCAGCAAGACAAACCTTGAAGTGACTTTGGTGACACCCGCACTTGCTGGTGGCAACCGCAGGTGCAGTTTCATACTACATGTACCAGAATTTGGTGTGCAGCAAATATTCCTTTTGAGCAGCTACTTTGTCAGAAATACACCAGAAGAGTATCTGCTGTATGTGTATGTGTTTACAGTGCAGCCAAACAAACCAATGTTGTTTTAATAAAGACGTCAGTCAAAAATAATTGTAACTGTGATTTCATGCTGTGCTCAGTCCAAGTAGTTTTCCGAGCTCTGATATGGTTGTAGGAGAGTAAACAGTAAACAGTAAATAGTAGGGCTATGTTTGACAACATACAATTACAAATAGTAATGCTGGATTACATTCCTGTGAATCCCTCATGCTTAGGTAGGCAATTTGAATCCAGCGCGGGAATGGTGGACTCCGCCAGTAACAATAAAAACTACTATATAGAGAGATAATTACTGAATGTAAATACATTGAATGGCTATTGCTGAAAAAAATCTGATAAGCAGTATCAAAAATGGGGTTTGACTTCCTGAAAATCTTAGAATAGCTTTAAAGGAATAGTTAAACATTAAGGGAAATACGCTCATTTGATTTCTTGCCAAGAAATTGGACGAGGCGATCGCTACCACTATCTGTCAGCTAAATAGGAAGCTACAGCAAGGATACTCCGTTAGCTTACCTTAAAATAAAGACTGGAAGCAGGGGGGATGAGCTAGCCTGGTAAAAAATAATTGCCTGCCAGCACCTTTAAAGCTCACTAATTAACATGTTTAATCCATACACAAAGCAAAGTGTAAAAACCACAATTTGTGGGTTTACAGGGGTTTATGTGCCGTACTATTTCTTGGCGGGGCTCAGTAACTTCCTGGAGTCTTGGCATCATCGTAAGGTTGCCAGGCAACCAGTGTTTTGCTCCAGGACCCTTTGAAGGAATTGAACGGTATGGAACATGTGGTCCTCTGGTAGTGGGATGCTCCCCCAAACCATGAGGTCACCCCTTCACAAGATCATTTCCTATTCTTAGCAGTTGTGTTTACCTCAGTCTGAAGCAAATTAAAAACATAATTCCTCTGTCTAGGTCAAATAAATGCACTCAATATCCATTTTCTTCTAGGAAAGCACAAAAGTGACTTATTTAACCTTTAACCAACTAAATATGTAGAAATGTACAGAAACATAAAATAAGTGTAACCATACTCTCATTGGCTTGTACATTTCATGCTTCTCTAAAAAAAAAAGAGTCATGAGTAAATTCACCATCAGCCATAGCCCATAGACACCCAAGCAGTGTTTTTTCTCTCTGTGCCATCAGAGTTACGAGCCAACGCTCACAATCTAATCCAAAAAGATAGAGATGAAGTCATTCTCATTGCAAATGACTCACTGGAAGCGATTACATCACTGTTTCATAGCAACCTCCAGACTTACAAAAAGCTTACCTTAAGGCTATGGAGCACCAAGCTCTCTCTCTCTCTCTCTCTCTCTCAAAAACACACACAATTTATTTAGCTCATTACCATTTCATGACTCAGAGTAAATCCACACACACCTTTCCCTCTACCAGGTGTGAAAATCTATTTGAATGCAAAACCTGTTGCGCTCCACATGGATCTCAAGGTTACAGTTAGACAGATAATAAACCAAGGGAGGAGGTGGAAGATGGTGTCTTCTATGTGGCCTTGGATTTGCTGATGGACTTTTTTCTCTTCAGTCAACAGTCTTATATTAATGAGCTGCAAAATAAAGGAGGCCTGCAGCGAGACTGATCATCAGAGACTGGCCACATACAGCTCCCCTGTGCCATGTGGTGGATGCCTTTATCCAAAGCGCCTTACTGTGCCATGATTGCATTTTTTTCCTTATGGGAGGAGTGGAAAAATAATTGGACAGTGTTGGGTAGAGCCACCCTGCCCACTGAGCTATCCAAGGCATGGAAATCTCTGGTTCTAGCACTATATACATATATGTGACCACTGATAAAATGTGTTTAATCTCTTCCTCTTGAAATTATGTCATTAAAATTATTTTAAACCTGCATTAACGTTTTTTGGGGCACTTGGAGGCATTGCAACAAGCTGTAAACACAACGCTGACATATCACCTCGTAAAGTTGATATATGACAAACGTGTTAGCAAACATTATTATATTATTTAACTATTATTGAACTATTATTATAACTATTTACACATCTAACAGACACAGAGCAACATTAGTATTTATTTCTTAAGTCTTAAACTTTAAGCAAGCTACCCACATGGGATTTCAAGACACACCCAACAAACTTAAGTCTTAGAAAAGTACAGTACACCTTGAAAAACGTGTTTTGTTGTTCCTCGATTTTGCCATTTAAAAAAATCCCACAAAACACTGCTATAAAGCACACATTTCCTATGTGTTTGTAATACCTTGTTGGCCAACTTTTATACCAACAGCTTACAAATTGACAGGGAAAATATACTCTTGATGTGGCAGGTGTTTCTAGCACTATAAAAGAGTGAAAAGTTCAACCATTCCACAATACACAGAGCTGTGAAAACCACAGTATGAGCCACAGCGTCACTGTGACTGACAGGTGATAATGTCATCATTACTCACGTTTCACTGGAAAATCAGTGCACATTCGCTGTGGAAGCTTTACGACTTTTCCTACAGCTTTGACGCACTTCAGGGGGAGAGAGCACATATTGAACCAGTCGGTTCTAATACACGAGGGGGGCCCTTTAAGCAGCAAAAAACATGTAGCCAATACTGCCCAAGCTCTCTGAGCTACATTAGAATAAAAAACAAAGCTCTCAAGACTCTACTGGTGGAACAATACTTGTTTGAATCCCACTTTGGCTCTGCAACGATGCCTCAAGAGAGAAGTGGACTTGAAAGTTATGAGCAAAGCTGCCACTTTGGACCACTCTGATCCCTAGGCCTTAGGTTGGACCGGCTGGTAGGAAGGGGTGGCTGCCGTCCATGTTTTTCCAGAGTGCAAAAAAACACAGTGGAATGAGTGAACGGAAACGGGACAAATTTCCTTCATCCCTCCACCCCGTGATGCCAACAATCTCCCACACACATCCAAATAACAGGGCTGCCTTATAAATAGAGTTCAGAGATGGCTGACGAGAGCTTTGCGGCCACCATTACAAACATCCTGTCACATATGGTGCTCAGCCGAACATGCCAACACACACTGTGGCTGGGCAAATATGGCTGCAGACCTGGGGTCAGGACAAATTGCCTTGCTGGGTGTCTTTGCCAGATGAGGGCCGTGGCTAATCAGCAAAAAAAGTTACATTTACTGCTCCTAGCAACCGCTAACATAGCTTCCGCTCATCCATCTGAATCCTTTCAAATCCCCTACTTACCTTGCACACATTTGTCATGAGCTACTTTCTCCAAATATTGTAATTCCAGATTCAGAGCTAGGTAGGTAACATTGATGTAACTGGTGCTGCAACAAATGATTACTGTCATTGTTGATTCATCTAGTGATTATTTTTCTCACTGAACTGATTAATTGCTTAGTTTATAAAATGTCAAAAACCAGTGAAAAGTGATCCACACACTTTCCCAAAGCCCAAGGTGATGTCTTCCATCGTCTTGTTTTGTCTGACAGTTAAAAACCCAAAGAGATTCAGTTTACCATCATAGAAGAATAAAACAATAGAAAAAATGTGAGAAACTGGAACCAAAACAAAATAGTTGTCAATTAATTTTCTGTCGATTGATGAATCGAGTAATTGACTCATTGTTACAGCTCTAGATGTGACAAGACTCACCGCTCTGTGTATAGTGTTGTAGAGAGAGGCGCTTCTTTGTCTAACAAACAATCTTTGGCCAAGAACACATTAACCAGACAACAGCCCAAAATATCACTTTGGCCTGTTCTCAACTTACATACAGAATTAATGGTAATTAGCTACAGCTTATATAATCTGTCATAGTCTACATTAGTCTTTTGCCAACATCCATAATGAAACCGAATACTGGAACCCCACCCAACCCTAGGTTTTGCCATCTTATTATTGACTGGGGAAGACGCTTGAGATTTCTCATGAAAAACACTCACTATGTTTTCAGCTCCATCTCAGGCAGTAGTAGTGCCAGTAGTGGCATGAAGTTGAAAGAAATTGCCTCTTGAGTGCAAGATCACTTGTTCAAATTCCCTACTGAATGAGCATCAGGATGTCATAATGGGTACATGCACCATCTTACAACTAAAAGGTCACAGATCTAATAGCTGCAACAGCCTGTATCCATGAAGAGCCTTATTAACAGAACCCCCCACCAGCTCCATCCGTTAAATGCCATTAATGAAAAATTAAAAAGTACATGAAAGGTGGACAAGAAGGCTACTGCTAACCTTCTAACAGTTGCTCTGACTTTAATACATTATGCATCAAAGAAGTGCCAATACCCCGTTGTTCTTCCACTGTGTTCAAAAAGAGGTTCAAGAACAAGCGATGTCCCTGACAAGCCCTGTAGGGTCAGTGATCAAAATCTTTACAATGTGTTTAGGTACAGTAGCTTAACCTGTAAGCTTCACCTGCTGCACAATCCCTCCACCTTTTTCCAAAATAACCTGAGCTCCTGGGTGCATATACAATTCAGTACTAATGAATATAGTATTCAGCGTGGCTGAAGGATGAGAATAGTGAATTTAAAGTGTGGAACATTATAGATTACACAGAGCACCACAGATCCACGTGATGATGATTCATGAAGAGGAGGAATGTCCAGGCAAATGCTGGGTCAGATATTCTACACCTCTGGCCAAGGCTGGCATTGGTAAAATGCATAAGCACTGCAATCACATGGTTACTGCAAATGCAGTTTTCCAGGATAATTAGCAATTCTCCATTTCAAAATGAGGGGGTTTCCTAAAGGATGATCCATGTTATTTCTACAAGCACTACTTACAAAAAGATTCTGGAACACAAACAAGTACTTTCCAAAGATGGTACAGCCCATTACTGTATATCCCCAGGCTGTAGGTAAAGATCAAATAGTGGTTTCTAAGGCTATTGCATCATTGTTGGCATCTAGAAAGGAAATGAACTCAAATAGACAGTAAGCCTTCATTTTCTTGATTCTTGTACTGGTGCAGTTGTTCATGTTGACGGATACTGACTGAGATGAATACATTCTCTTTTGGGCTAGACTCTTAATTCCTCATGAAATAAGCAAAACTCTTCAAGGGTCAGTTCACCTAAAACAATATTTTCTCACTTACTACCAGTGGTATCTAGCCAAACAGCAAGCTTTAATTGCCCAAGTTTTGAGATATCTACCACTGAGACTCCTGCCTCCCTACAATGGATAGTCTACAATGGCACGTGAATGGTATTTAATTTGTGCTGCTGAAAGAGCTGAAAAATGACATTTAAAAAACTCACACAGACAGTTATGTGTCTTTCCAGAAAGAATGTCCTGATAACTGAGGAAAATCCATACACCTCACTACTACTACATCCCGACTTTAAATACATCTAAATCTACAGTGGTGTGAAAAAGTATTTGCCCCCTTCCTGATTTCTTATTTTTTTGCATGTTTGTCACCCTTAATGTTTCAACAAATTTAAATATTAGTCAAAGATAAAAAGTGTAAACAAAATGCAGTTTTTAAATGAAGTTTGATATTATTAAGGGAAAACAAAATCCAAACCTACATGGCCTACATTTTAAAAACTGCATTTTGTGTTTACTTGTGTTATCTTTGACTAATATTTAAAATTGTTTGATGATGTGAAACATTTAAGTGTGACAAATATGCAAAATAAGCAAATAAGAAATCAGGAAGGGGGCAAACACTTTTTCAAACCAGCTGTAGGTCGGCTGATATACATATGTTGCACTTTCTACATCATGGCCATTACTCTATTGTCAAAATCAATGCATTTAAGAGTGAAAACAGAAATCTTTGAGTTAATCACGGTTGGGGATGAACCCCTCTGACCGATGAAGGTGGCCTGGGTGAATATGGAAGTTATTCAGTCTCAAAGCAAGTGTGAAATTTGACACAGGCATTGGGAAAAAGTGACATTAAAGTACCACTTCTGTCCATCCTCTTTTGAATGTGAAGGTGCAGTGTGGTAAACTAAACCCTGCAGGAATTATATATCATCAAACTTGCAATCCATGACTGCTTGCATTGTAATTAGAAGAATCAATTATTTAATAATAAACTGAAGCATATGATACTGTAAAAGTGGAATGTTGGTCAGGAAACATAAGTACCAAGCGGGGTGATGGCTTATTATCAACCCAGTGTAGCTCAGACTTGGCATGTCACTCAGAATACCAGCAGAACATGAGGGTTTACCAGAGATGGATTAAAGTCAGATTGATTTTATGGATCAGAGGCTTGTTGATTTTCACTTTCAGTTTTTATTGGAATAAATTATGTTGATAAAGGTTATAAAAACTTGGCAGTCAATGATATTTTAAAACTAACAGGTTCTACAGGATGTCCTGGACAGAATTCTCAAAGTGAATTCCTTTACATACACTACAGTGTTATTGCACAGGTTTACAAGTGAGATGCCATCGCAGTAATGGTGGCTTGTTTATTTCCACCTACAACCCAGATTCGTCTAGAAAATGAAATACTGTATATAAATATTATGTATGTAAAAGACATGCAGAGGAAATGCATGAGCCCACTTCTATTTTTCCACTGCTATTGCATCTGTGTTGGCATTTGCTTGGTTCTAACTGGTTCATCCTTGCGTGTGTTCGATCAAGGGAAAAAATCTGCCTGGCACCAAAAATTGCTGTGTGTGGTGACAGAATACTGTAATGGAAAGCGCTCAACCACTCAACCACCCGGCCTCAACAGCGCAAAAAAAAAAAAGACAGAACTAAAAGGCAAGTGAGTGATTTCCAAAAGCCACTAAAGACAGAACCACAGAGGGCTGCGGGGGCAAGAGGAGCTAAATGACATCAGCAACCAGCAGCAAGAAGAGCTTTCCATGTTACATTTACATTTTTATGTTTACACGGTCTGCATGACTCACATCCTGAGACGGTTCAGTCACCTGATTGTCAGTCACATTCCTCTCAGTTGAATGCATAAAATGTCATCACTGAAATATCTAATATTAGGTTCCAGCCACTGTGTCTAACCAGTGCTTGCTGTGGCAATGGATTGATCTGTGCATTCAATAACTTTAACCATCCGTGCAAGTGTGTTTGGTCATGCACTGAAAAAAACTGGAGAGACAGAGGGGAAGAAATAGACTGAAAGAGCGGAGCACATTTATAGGTTTGTGAGAGTCAGTAGTTTATATTAGTTTAGTTTGGGTTAGGGTTTTTGATGCATATGCAGTAAAAGCACAGACTTCAAACCTCCCAATACCACAGAAAAGTCTGAGAGTCTGTGGTATAGTCACAGACTCAGCAGAAATTCTATAAGAATGACAACAGCACTCAACACGCGTTTTAGGCTTTTAGTTGTTATCAAAAAATTATTCAAATGGATGCAACAGGGGAAATTTGTCAAATGTAAATAATGCAAAAAATGCCACCCAAAAGTTCCCAGAGAAGCAGAGACATATTTTGAGGAAAAGTTTGACATTTTAGGAAATGCAGTTATTCACTGTCTTGCTAAGAGTTTGAAGAGAAGATCGATCAGGTGATTTCACTGAGTACAGGAAGTCCAGGTATGTGCTTCCGGTGAGCTATTAGCAGTGCTAAGAGACAATACAGGGCCAAAGTGGAGTCTAACTACCAGGGCTCCAACTCTAGAAACATGTGGGCTGGACTAAGACCTATCACAGACTGCAAAAACTGAACATCTTCTATGAACACTCTAGAGCAACTCCCTGGCTGTGGAGGTACAAAAAGGCCCAGGACCCCTGCCCACTAGTCATATCCAGGGCAGATGTGTGCAAATTCTTCAAAAGGATTAATCCACACAAGGCACTTGGACTTGCCCTCCAAGCCTGTCACAAAGCTCACCTTGGGCTCAACACAGCCCTCTGTGATTGGATCATGAACTTCCCGATGGGCAGCACCACATCCTCCACCCTGACTCTCACCCCTTAGTGCTGTGTGCTCAGCCCTCTCCTGTACTACGGGACTACGGTGGAGAGAGTCAGCAGCTTCAGGTTCTTCTGTGTTTGCATCAGTGAGGACCTGACCTGGACTCACTACACCAACACCATCACAAAGACAGCAAGACAACGGCTCTTCTTCCTCCGCAGGGGTGAGGAGACTCAACATGGACTCCAGGATACTCTGCAACTTCTACACGTGCACCATTGAGAGTATCTTGACTGGCTGCACCACCCCCAGGTATGGCAGTTGCACCGCCCTCAACCGTTAGACTCTACAGAGGGTGGCGAAAACGTCACAGCGCATCACCAGGACAAAGCTGCTATCCATAGAGGACCTCGACACCCAGCGGTGTAGGAAGAAGGCCAACAGGAACATTAAAGACCCCAAACACCCCAGCCACAAACTGTTCTGCCTGCTGCCGTCTGGAAGACGGTATACCGCAGCATCCGGTCCTGCACCACAAGGCTCAGGGACAGCTTCATCCCTCAGGCCATAAGACTGTTGAACTCTTGAGCTTGCCACTTTGACACTTACTTGCACTACACTGTTAGACCTTACCTGTATACTACTTATGTTAACCTGTTTACATCTGTGTGCGTGTATAAATGTATGTATATATATATATATATATATATATATATATATATATATATATATTCATTTATGCCAGCCACTTGGTTATGGCGCTCCATGTATGCTTTTCCTGCCAGCATCTTACACCCTGCAGTTATGTGCTGGATTGTCTCAGGGGCCTCTTTGCACAGCCTACACCTTGGGTCTTGTCTGGTGTGGTAGATCTGGACCTCTATTGCTCTGGTGCTCAGGGCCTGCTCCTGTGCAGCCATGATGAGTGCCTCTGTGCTGTCCTTCAGTCCGGCCCGCTCTAGCCATTGGTAGGATTTCTTGATATCAGTCACTTCAGTTATGTTCCGGTGGTACATCCCATGTAGGGGTTTGTCCTCCCATGATGGTCCCTCCTCCAGCACCTCTTCCTCTGTTCCCCATTGCCTGAGACATTCCCTGAGCACGTCATCTGTTGGGGCCTTATCTTGGATGTACTTGTGGATCTTGGATGTTTCATCCTGGATAGTGGCTCTCACACTCACTAGTCCACGGCCGCCTTCCTTACGGCTAGCGTACAGTCTCAGGGTGCTGGATTTGGGATGGAACCCTCCATGCATGGTGAGGAGCTTTCGCATCTTAACGTCTGTGGTCTGTATCTCTTGGCCACCTTATTATTCCTGCAGGGTATCTGATCACTGGCAGGGCGTAGCTGTTTATTGCCTGGGCCTTGTTCTTGCCATTGAGCTGACTTCTTAGGACTTGCCTTACTCGTTGGAGGTATTTGGCAGTTGCTGTTTTCCTTGTTACCTCTTCGAGGTTGCCATTTGCCTGTGGTATTCCAAGGTACTTGTAACCATCCTCAATGTCTGCTATTGTTCCTTCTGGGAGTGAGACCCCTTCTGTGTGGACTACCTTCCCTCTCTTTGTCACCATTCGACTGCACTTCTCAAGCCTGAATGACATCCCAATGTCAGAGCTGCAGATCCTGGTGGTGTGGATCAGTGAGTCGATGTCCCACTCGCTCTTAGCGTATAGCTTGATGTCATCCATGTAGAGGAGGTGACTGATGGTGGCCCCGTTCCTGAGTCGGTATCCATAGCCAGTCTTGTTGATTATTTGGCTGAGGGGGTTCAGACCTATGCAGAACAGCAGTGGGGACAGAGCATCTCCTTGGTATATGCCACATTTGATGGACACTTGTGCAAGTGGCTTGCCATTGGCCTCAAGGGTGGTTTTCCACAGCCTCATCGAGTTTGCAACGAAGTCTCTTAGAGTCCTGTTGATGTTGCACATCTCCAAGCATGCAGTGATCCATGTGTGTGGCATTGAGTCATATGCTTTCTTGTAATCAATCCAGGCGGTGCACAGGTTGGTGTGTCGGGTTCTGCAGTCTTGGGTGACTGTTCTGTCAACCAGGAGTTGGTGTTTGGCTCCTCTGGTTCCTTTGCCAACGCCCTTCTGTGCTTTGCTCATGTATTGATCCATGTGCCCACTTATCTTAGCCGCGATGATGCCTGACATGAGCTTCCATGTTGTGGAGAGACAGGTTATTGGCCGATAGTTGGATGGGACTGTACCCTTTGCAGGATCCTTCAGGATCAGGATTGTGCGCCCTTCGGTAAGCCATTCAGGGTGCATCCCATCTCTTAGCAGCTGGTTCATTTGTGCTGCTAGGCGCTCATGGAGTGCAGTGAGCTTCTTTAGCCAGTAGGTGTGGATCCTGTCAGGGCCCGGTGCTGTCCAGTTCTTCATACCTGAGACTCTTTCTTGGATGTCTGCCGCTGTGATGGTGACTGGATTCTGTTGAGGGAGGTTGCTGTGGTCCTTTCTCAGAGCCACCAGCCACTGTGCATCACTGTTGTGTGATGCCTCCCTCTCCCATATACTTTTCCAGTACTGTTCAATTTCCAGCCTTGGTGGGTCTGCTCTGCTGTTATTACCCTGCCATTGAGCGTACACTTTCGCAGGTTGAGTTGCAAACAGCCGGTTTATTCTTCTGGCTTCATTATCTCTCATGTACCTCTTTAGGCGGCTGGCCAAGGCTTGGAGCCTTTGTTTGGCAGTTTCGAGTGCTTCAGGTATGGGCATCTGGTTGTACTTCTTGGGTACTTGCTTTCTCATTGCACCTCTCTCAGCCTCCGTCAGTTAGCTCACTTCTCTCCGGGCCTCCTTGATTTTTGCCTCCAGCCTTCGTTTCCATGGTGGGTACTGTTTCTCATGGCTCCCATGGTTGCTCTTGTAGCCAAGCAGCTCAAGGATCACTGCTGCTGAGGTATAAACCAGCTCATTGGTTTCAGTGATGGTTATATTGTATGTATGTATGTATGTATGTATGTATGTATGTATGTAGTATATATATATATATATATATATATATATATATATATATATATATGTGTGTGTGTGTGTGTGTGTGTGTGTGTGTGTGTAAACCACAGTATATATATTGATGATCATATGTACCTGTGCAGCAAAATCCTCAAAGCTGGAACTGCAAAATATTCACAAACGACTTGACTTTTCTGTAGATTAACTAATAAATTATTCGACTCATCGTTTCAGCACTAATTATAATTCCATATATTAGAAGAAACCAATTGAGTGCAACAGGCACTACAGAGCAATCTGGATTCCTAGAGGCCTTCAAAATTCAAGATATATATATAGAGAGAGATATATTGAGAGAAAATGAGTGAGTGAGAAAAGATTTTATCCCCATTGGAGGTCTGTTCCATTGTTTATTAACTCCCTGACCAAAGATGCATATCAGCAGGCCAGATTGTTAAGTGCTGGCATGTGCCCACTTGGCAGAGGCTTCCTCTACATCACCCCCCGTCTCCCTCACTCTGTTCTCTCTCTGCTATCTTCAGTTAATGTGCGGTCTTATATGGTGGTTTACAGGCAAACCATGGTGTGTTAAAACACCAAACAGCTCATTATTGCTTCATTATGTATTGTTAGAGGCAATTATAATAAAAGAATCAATCTAAAGATGATGATGATGAT
Organism: Siniperca chuatsi; assembly: GCF_020085105.1. NCBI lineage: Eukaryota > Metazoa > Chordata > Actinopteri > Centrarchiformes > Sinipercidae > Siniperca > Siniperca chuatsi. The sequence goes on from NC_058064.1 coordinate 18,623,437, forward strand.
TTGAAAAGGAAGCTGAGCAAAGTACTGCTCCTAATGTAGGTGAGGTTAGTGGTTCTATTGCCTTTATAACTAAATCGCTAGAGTTGGGCATTTACTTCTGAGGCCACAAGTTAATGCTAAAGTTCAAGCTAAAGTTTTTCAAAAATGGCTTTCACATCACATTTCACTTGCCTGAAGACGGCTGACTGCATTCACTCTTATTTATCCCTTCGCCTGTGACTGAATTCAACAGAACTGATTAATTTCTATTATGTTCTGTCAGCTTGTTAAATTGGCAAAACCATAGTCAACTAACATCACTGCCTTGATGTAAACAAAACTGTTACTAATGTATTTAGCAAAAGACAGTCATAGTTGCAGTTATATGTTAGTGGTTAACATTATTTGCTTTGCTAATAATCTGCTAATAAAAAAGGTTATCCAGTTATAAAACAAAAAAATTGTTTAAATCCAATTCAGTCTTTAAAAATAAATTTGGGTGACAATGAATTTTTTTTTTAGAAGAGCAGCCATCCTTGCAGTAATAACATACTGTTCAGATGCACATCTTGTTGACTTTATATACAGTACTGTAAAACTCTATTGAGAGCAACATGGCTAGTATAGTATGTAAAAACAAGGGTGCATATAAAAATTGCCCAAATTCCATTTTTGATGGTATCCCTCTCTTTGTCACTTTACTATATGACAATAGTTCTGCTGACTCATGCAGTGAGTCAATGTCCCCAAGGGGTGATGCATTCAAGGAAAGTGCTGGAATGTTCCTTTTTATAGAACAAATGCCATGAGAGAATATCCTACATATGTGGTTAAACAGATTTCTGTGTAAGATGTTTGACTCATCAGTCAACAAAAGACAATAAGTTATATATATATATATATATATATATATATATATATATAATCCTGACATCCCAGGAATCAAATAGTGCACATAAATTAGGTCTCATTCTGACTTTTTAACTTATTACACACAGATCAATGACTGACCACCAGTCTATAAGGCCATGACAGGAAATGCATGGCAATTCTAACATAAAATCAACCCCATCAGGCAGCCAGTGAGTGCAAAGTCTGCCCGTCCTGTATCCAAAGTGATTGCATACGCATCCTGTCAATCCAATCGCTAACAAAGCAGGGGAGCCTAATTGCAATGAGTATCGGTATCTTCTGACGAGCGCAGCGTCTGGGAAAATAATTGATGCTGAATCAGTAATTGGACGAGATGCTTTGCTGTGTGATATGTGCGCAAATGTATGCGTGTGTGTATCGGTCGGTGATTAAAGGCTTTGCAGTGTCATCTAGGCCCAGAGGCAGCAATCCCACTGAGAGAGGAAATAATCAACAAACTAGAGTTCATTCTGTATGCATGAGTCGATGCCCTCGATCCTCAGAAATGCTGTATTTGTGCCATTTTCACATCTTTAGAGAAAATATAACCACCTTACCCAAGTGGACAGTTATATATAGCTTTAGATGGAAACAGCAATAAATTGTTCCACAACCAATGTCACCAAAACCTATCCCTATACATTTGTTTCTCTCTGGATAAAGCTATTGTGATGATGATTTTTCAACAGCGTACAGGATTTCCACCAGGACATTGCTTAGCAGAGGAAGTAAAAACAGGCAGTCACTAGATAACTTTTTAGACAGTCCATAGGGTGGATGAACTTTTCACTAAAATGTGTCCGACTGGGTATTGTTTACATTAGTTCCCCTCTTTTCTCTTCCTGTAAAACATTGAACTTGAACTCAGGGGCATACATTAATTTATCCAATCAAATTTATCCAATCAAATGTGACTAACTAACCCTTCCCATCATATAAAACCCTAATAGAAAATCTGTTAGCTGGTGGGTTGCAGTAGCTATCAGTGATATTATGGATAAGAGGTTTGTTTGGACGTCAGAAGCTTTGCTTACATTTCCAAAGAGTGTGGTTGAGGTCTAATTTATATATTTCTCCCTTGTCCTCCTTCTCCTGATTTAACAATGAGGGTGGAGGAGGTGTGGGTGGAGGCCAACAGTCCTCTATAGCTCTGTATTTCTTGAAGCTTAGTAAGCATAATTTACTCTCTAATTTACTTTCTCGCTCTTTATTTCAGATGAGGCAGCGCCCCTCCGCTATAAAACACCACAGAAAACCCTGGCATAGTTGACCACAAAGCAAAACTCATCAACACATTCTAAAAAGTGTTCATTGTGTCTAATTTTACTGAATATGCATAATCCAGCCTGTTCATAGAGTGCCTCACTAAAAATAAGGCCATTTTCCCATCAATCCCGTTCCCATGGGTGACAGTCTACATTTCATCTACCTCCATTTACTCTGCACTGAAAAAAATTTAGCTGTCTTTACTGCCATTGAATATACAATATTACAGACTGAATGTGTGTGTTAACTTACAGCAGGCATGTAACCTCGAGCTGTTCAATTCTTAACACAGATCGAGAGGTTTGCATCCTCCGGCACCTACACCACAGCTCACGAAATGAATTTGAAATGTACACTGAAACATTAACATGTGGCGTTACTAACCTTAAGTGAACTCATATAACCCCCGAAACCTCATGATTCATATGAGCCCCGTTCAGTTTACCCGCGGCTAACCCCAAGCGCTAACCCACCACTGCTTTGATGGTACGATTGATGCCATGCTGATTGTTGTACGAGAAGAAAAAGTGGTTGCCTTCCCTTTGTGTCAGCAACATTCCCTGGCCAGGGCTGCTGCCAAATCTTCCCCAAGACGCGCATGCACACACACACCGATACTGGTTATGCAAGTAGAATCACACACAGCTAGTTGCCTAAGCAGAAGTGAATCCAAACACTAATTTCATATACAAACTTGCACATACAAACAATACCGAACACAATCCCAAAGCCTGAGCTCTAAGAACTCCTTAGGGGCACAGAGAGGATTTAATACTTTCATAATGACATGTTGCATTGTGCAACAGACAAATGCACTGAGAGCAGATTAGTGCTTCACGAATTCTTCAGGCTTTGATACCTTAACATACTGAGAAAGATAGAAAGACAGATGGCACAAGGAGGCAACTAGGTTAATGAAAAGTGTTCATGGGCCTTTGAACACCATGAACAACCAAGTTAAAGATCCAAATGGAGATGTAATTCTAATGGGGACTGAAACTCTCGACTGACATGTGATAAGACCCTGTGAAGTGGAGTAGTTGTGCCTAGAGAGAACAGCACTGTGCTTCGTGCTGAAGACATGGGGCTTGCAGAAACAAAAAGAGCCCTGTAAAATGTAAATTTGCCCCCTTAATTTCCTAGAATAGGTGTAAATATGTATATGTGTGTTTGAGAGCGAGCTGAGAGTGACAAACCCTAAGGGAGTCACAGCTAATGTGCTGCTGCTGGTACATGTTCGTAATAAAAAAAGAAGGAAGACGTAGTCACAAGGGAGGGTTTGGGTTGTTTTGTATGTGGGTGTAGAGGGGATCCCACAAGTATGACTTCTCCTTTATCAGTCCCCTTTACTCCACAGATCATTCCATTAATTGAGATGGAGGCTTTTTATGTGAATGCAGCAGGCTTCTGGCAAAAGTATGTCTTCATCTCCCTGCAGTTAGCATGTAAGTGCCTGCTTCAGCACTTGCCTTTCCGCTACAAGATCGTTAAACCGCCATGCCATTCATCATTTCTGATTCATTCCTAAGAGGAGGCAAAAAAAACCCTGCACGATACATACCCAAGTCGCCTTTCTCTGTGTTTAATACACACCAATTTCAATGTCAAACTCAGCTTAAAATGAGTGGGGAGATGAATGAGCCTAATGTAAATAGGAACCAAGTGCGAAGATTTCTCCTTACCCTGCTCTCAGCCTGCCACATTCAAGCTGATGGGTTATCAATCTGGTAACAAAAGACATAAAAATGCAGATTCATACCATTTTTGTGGTGCATAGCGGCAAGGTTTCATATTAACACATCAGCATGAGTCCGGACTGAAAACGGTCCATTTAGCCCACTAATACACATACTACACATGAGGAAGTAGGTGCAAGCCTGGTTATATCTTCCTATGCAGCTTCAAGCTTCAAGTCTATTTTCATCTTTTCATTTCTTGTAGCTGTTCAACTGTAGCTGGGTTCTGCCACATCGCTGGCATTTTGGGCATCAAAGTAAAGACCCTGTTGTCAGCCCTGCCAATCAGAAGGAACGTAACACGCCTTTAGTCAGCACTCCTGAACAGCACTATTGTATTACATCAGACTCGATCAGGGCTCAGCTGGTTTGGATCAAAACCGCAGTTTGCAAGAGAATGATGGACGCATTTAGAGCATTTTATTGACACAATGACACTTTAAACTTAAACATAGCTAAATCTAAAAGTTACTGCTGAGGCTGAGGCTGCCAGCCACAAAGGACCAAACTCCAACTCCACTTTTCCTGGTTTTAACTGAATTAAAACAAGACCACTGTGGTGGACAAAATAATTTAATATTGGCAGTTTAAATCCCTAGATTGCCTGAGAAAATGTAGTTGGAGAAATAAAGAACTCTCCCACTCTCCCTCTCCTCAACTACCCTCGTGGCGACAGTCGAAGAACATGTTTGCACTCAACGGCTCCATATTCAGCAGACTGTCAATGTGTGGGATTGTGTGAATCAGAAGTGGGAAGTTGCTGGCAAAGAAAACACACTCTGTTGGCTTTCTCTGGATCAGTAAAGGTTAAAAGAGACACTGGCCGAGGGAGGCAGTGGCAGGGAAAGTAGGACTACGTCAGGTGTCAACAAGGCGCTGGTGGGATCGTGGGTTGTTGGAGCAGCTGTTAGAAAGGTTAGTATCATCAAACAAGCAGATTGGACTACTCTACATTAATCTCAGTCCGAAGCCCTATATATCAGGCATCTATTCCAGTCTTGGAAAAGCTACCCTAGTGAAAGTCAGATGATCACCAAAGTCATTATGATTCATCCTCTGGCGATCATGAATGTCCGCACACAATTTCATGGCAATCCATCCAATAGTTGTTGAGATATTTTAATTGAGTACCAGCCATCCCTAGAGCCTAAATTTTCCAATTTGCAGACAGTATCCAAGTAATTTTTCTATTATGTTTTTATATTTGCAAGGCTCATTGTGTTCAGTTTTTAGCATTTGTTCCCCCAAAAGCCAATCTCATACTTTTTTTTGAAGTACCAGATTGGCTTACTAACTGATTTTACTACAAATGTTATGTCCCTGCACATCTCAAAACGTTTTTGTGTTTTCTGCTTCAAAAAGACACTGTTCAAAGCTTTTAGTAAATTAGGTAATCTTGTATCAAGCACCTTTCAGAAAACACAAACGAGAAACTGATGAGCTAGGTGCTACAGTTCTTTTATTTTAAAAGTGGCATCTTTATTAACTCTTGCTTCCAACTAGATTTTTGTACTATTTTGAAAACCAAAATCAAGCCTTCACATTTCTGAACACCTGGAACAAACTGTGTACTTGAGCAGTGACAGCCACCGCAGCAATCTTGCCAACACACACTTAGTTTCATCAACAGAAAACCATAATGTCATTATGTGAAAGCAATTTAACACTGTCAAAACCTAAATGGTGTTGGTGATGTTTAATTTGACTCAGCCACTTGTTTTCCACTTCCCCTCCACTGTGGCCTCACCTGAGGCAAGATCAGGTGAAAGTCCTAATTTCAAGGGGTCAAAATCTTCATTTTCCACACCAACCTTACAATCTGTCATTGTACTGGAGAATTTATCCACAGCTCCCGGCTGCTCAGGGACGCAGTGCGCTATCTGTCATGACAAGTTCATTCAGCATCCTCAAAGAGCAGCTTCACAGGCCATCAGTGTCATGAAGCTCTCTGCCCTGAACACTCACTGGTGACAAATAATCCCCCCACCGTCTCTTTGTGTCTCTCATTATTCCCTATTCTCTCTGTCTGGAGACACAAGCAAGCCTTTCCCCTCTCCAGAAAACAGAAGAAACAGCCGTTTGTTTCCTGCGCTCTCATTTCTGCGCTTTGATTACACACAGCTTTTGTCTTCTGTTCTCCTTTTTGTAACAGCCTTCAATTCGGACTCTTTGCTGGTGTCAAAAACGCTTCACAGTCAACTCTTTGAGCATCCACAAGTAGTTTGCAATCAGAGCAGACTTTTATGGATTAGCCCAGATTCACTGCAAGTCAGGCAACAATGAATGACGTGGCAGAAGAATGTTCAGCTGTTGATTAGTAAGTTTTGAGAAAAACTAATTATTAATCCGTGGCAGCATCAGATGGCCTTCCAGGTACTACTTAGGGTCCGAGACCCCCCCCCAAAATGATGACAATGGAGCTAATCGATGCTGAGTATGTCGCTGCTCTCTATCAAGGCCATTAAACCCTCTTCTGCGGAGGTTCTAATTTAATCTGACACTTTAAACGAAATATCTTCAGCGCGTCATCGATCTCAGTGAAACGCTACCCTCACGATCCAACACAGACACGACCCAAAGGCATGAAAAGAAGTTGTAAAATGAAAGCTGTGACATGAAAGAATAGGAATGAAGGGAAATGAGGAGAGATTGGAGGAGACGGGAGAGGAGAAAGAAAGCTGTTACGGCTAACATATCCATGTGGCGAGGAACGTACAGAGAGAAAGGAGAGTGAGAAAAGAGTACACGAATAGAGTAGAAGAAAGATTTAATGAGGAAAAGGAAGAAAAGAGGGGAGAGACAGGACCAGAGATTGAATGAAAGTTAAATCAAAGCAGTGCAGAAGACTGGAAGCAGTAGAAGAGGAGAGCGACAGTGATAATGGAGAGCTAAATGGAGGGACCAAAGCTGGAGATGGGGGTCGAGCCCCTCAGGGTGCACTGCCGCCCCTGTCGGATTCGTGCACCACAGCTGCTCGCAATCAACCTCAATGAACTGTACAACCCCGACACACACCTGCTCCACATCTCATCACCTCAAAGCTCATGCTAAGTGCCCAGCTACTCATCTTCTACTCATTACAAAACAAGCTACTCATAGTGCTGCCACAAATGTGCACTGCATTACTTCCTTTGCACCAGAGAATATATTAAATTAAATGTTTCAATACTAATCTGACTTTTGATCCTACTTTCCTATACCTTACACGCCAGAAGCCTAACTTCTAAAATGTTAAAATCTGCATAAACACAAAGAGTGTACAAGAACTTTGCATAAATAAAACAGTCTTTCGAACCTACCCAGACATTTATAGCCAACTTTCAGTACTCTGACCAACAGACACATTTCAGTCTGTACCAAAAAAAGTGTTGAGGTTTAGGCCTAATACCCAGCATTAGTGCTTGGATAGAAATATCTGAAAGTGACTTGGCAAAAATGTAATCATTACAAACCGAAAGCAGGAAACAGACAAAAGATTAAAAGCCAGAGCAATAGAGAGGGTGAGCCTTAGTCAAATCCAAGTCAATTCAACCAGCAGCTCCACTGGAGTTCAAAACCAAGGCCACATCCAAACAGGGTTGAGAAAAAGTCAAGACAGAAACCAGAGCAAATAAAATTTTATACAAAACCAATATGGCCAATAAAAAGTCTTTCCAAATGTAAGAAATGGTCAGGGTTGAAGCCAGATCATAGACCAAAACAAAATTCATTAAAAACCTATTTATCTTAGAAAAAGAGTGCTTTGTATTTGAAATTCAAACTGCTCTCAAATGTGGTAAAAATTCTACATTCGATCTGTAAAGACTGGTTTGAATTTGAAATTCAGTGTAGGCCTGTAAGTGTGTGCTGTGCCTTGTACATTCCTAAAATGCACTGTCCATCTGACCCTGTTGCCCTAACAGTACGTTATTGCTACGGTTGTTTTCTTTGCTAACATAAAAAAAGAGAGAAAACGAGCAAGCTGAGCTAAATGGACAATCGAACAGATAAAAACTAACAGTAACATTAGTTCGTCACGTCAGTCAGCCGCAGCGGCACCAAAAAGTAAACAATGTCAAGTCCACAACACAGTCTAGAATTAGGCTAAGTAGCCTGCATTCAACTTAATTCGAACAAATTACTTGTTAGTTGTAATTTGTTCAGACTTGACTTTTTGTAAGTGAGCGCCCTAGTCTAGAACTAGACCTGTGGTGCTATTTATCCATCTAGATTGTTTTGGTGTGAGTTGCCGAGTTTTATAAAATAGTTCCAACTATAAAATAGTTCCTACATAAAACTGCCCACAACAAACCTGTAGTGTTAGTTGCAGCCCTGTGTACATGCAGTCCACTGTAGGCTATATACAAATCATTCTAAATCTAGTGCTAAATAGATAATATAGAAAAGGTAGAACAGGTGGAAAAAATGTATCTTAAAAAATATTTAGAAGCAGAAAAGACTTGACACATCATCTGAAACTGGCAAAGACCAAACACACTGGACCCAAATACTACAGTCCCGTTAAAAGCACTGAGGAAATAAGCCTGAGTTGGCAACCACACAGCCTACCTGCTGGTCTTCAGAGCGGCATTCACCAGAGTTAATGACTTCTCTTGGGCTAATCAAAGTGCTTACTTAAGCAGCTTCATTCACCTCACCAGACTATATCTACCCCCAGCCTGACAGCAGAGTCCTGGCACGCCGTCACGCCTGCCTACTGGGTAGATGGTGAACGGAGCTCAGACAGATCTCTCTGGTAAAGTTATTAGTATTCCCTGGGGATGAAATCCAGAGCCCTCTCAATTCTGCAGCTTCTGGCTGAATGAATGAGGGGGTTAACGCCATCAATGGGCCCACAGCCAGCTCTGGCCTCACACTGGTCCTGTGGGATGGGACACCAGATGCCGCGGCATCTCACTTGTTACACAATCAAGGAAATAATTGGTGCGCCTGACTTGGGCGTGTAATTCAATTAGGGCAATAAAGAAGCCCTTATTATTCTCTGGAACAAATACAAAGAGCAGAACTTGACAAGAGCTACAGTACAGCAAGCCGTGAAATCAAAAGAAGCTTAAGAAACACGCCCATGGGTGACTTTCCTAATTTGGGTCTAATCTATTTCAACTAATTTTCAGTTAGTTTACAGTTACCTCGTGATTATTTTTTATCTTCTGCGGCATCACTATATTCCTATTGGGACTTGGGTTTGCTATAATATTTATATGCGATCCATTTCAGAATTTACTGTATGATTACTAAGGATTTTTTTTTTTTTTTTTTGGTTTCACGACATTTGGTTTCATTGGTTTCTTATCAGATGAGTCTTTACAGCCTCATACAGACAAAAATCGATGCTGCAAGCCAGTGAATCTATTCAGCCATCTATTATTAAAAAATGTTCCAGGCATTCATGAGAGCAGGCTGTGAGTGATACTAAATAGATTAGGATGAGCCCTAATCCACATCTGTGTCTCATAAAAGCAGACCTCCGACAGTGGTCTCCCCAAAGTGATAATTCAATAACATATGATGAAACCTATAGGAGCATCCTCAGCCTAGAGGCGTTATAAAGGGAGCAGAGGGCAGTGTGATGGATAGAGCTGGCCGTGCTGTCTGGAAGTCTGCAGCTTCACATAAAGTTTGTCATTACCAAGGGAAGAAGACATAAAAAAAACAGGTTGTTACCAGGGATGTAGCCTACTGGAGGGTAAAAAATCCTCTTTGTCTCAGTTTGCACCAGCTTTACTTCTCTGCATAATAACAATACGTGTAGATCTTTTAATGGTGATCCATCTAGTTTCAATACATCTCAGTAAGCAATGTCAAATTGATCAAAGTTATAAATGAGGTTTCTGAAATGTATAAGAAGGCAAGACTCCCGTTTGTCTTCTGATTATCACCAACTGTAAGTCCCACTTCTGCAGTTTCACTCACAACTGCATCCCTCACTGAGAACAATCTGTGGAGCTGCATCTAAGCGTGGCTTCCTCACTTTCCCGTGCATCACCAAACCACCTTGTTGATCTGACTCAAGTGGTTTGTATATTTACACCCAACAACCAGCCACACTCATTTAGAGCAGGTGCAGCCTATCTGGAACAATCCATGTTCCCACAAGCCTCTCTGGGCGCTTTACAACCCAGCAACAGAACACTAAGTGGCAAAAATCTGTCGTTTCTCATAGTAAATTGATGGTAAATTGTCTTACCTGGGATCTAGCAGCTGAAGAAGGGAGGCTCTCTCTCTCTCCTTACCGCAGCTCTTTATTCACACAAGCAGACCACGGCGGCTTTTTAGAGGACGCACATCGTCGGAAAAAGCAGTTTTAGGGCTTCTTGAAGATGTTCCTGGAGAGCGGAGAGGACGGCTGTCAGCCCGGGTGTCTGCGGGAGGAAAAGCTCTGTTCAGGCTGAGAGAAAGCTGCGGCGGCAGCCTGCAGACCTCGGAGCGCCAAGCCCGTCTGAGCGCTCAGCGGGGGGAGTGCAGCTACTCTGCCGGACACCAGGTGGCGGTGTAGCACACCAAATCCCTGCGAGCGGTGCCCTGTGGGGAGGGTGCTCCACTTAGGGAGCCGGCTAGAGAGGTGCCCTGCCCTGCAAAACGATTCATGGGATAAAAAATAAAAAAAAGAAACAAATACAACCAGAAACACTGTACTCACAGCCAGGATGAGAGTCCTGAAAGCGGTTTAAGAGGGTCCCAAACTTCCCCCAGAAAGTTCCGAATTCCTGCTACAATGTACAAAACATGAGGCTACTCATAAATCTCTCATGGTTCCTGTGATTCCAGCACTTTGAAATGTTTGAAAAGGTGTGAACAAATAAACTTGCCTTGCCTATTTTTAGGCCAACAAAACAAATCAATTTCTCCCCCAGAATTGTATTCCTGGCGTCTTGGGTGGAGGTTTTGAAAACAGCTTTCAGACATTCATGTTGGGAAATTACTTTTACAGAAAGTAAAACTAAATCATTGAGTGAATAAATAAAACGTGGAAAATGCAAGAAATTAAAAAATGTTTGTTGTCTGATCAAAATCTTGTGACATCAGTATTTCTATAAATCCTGGCTATAGCTCTGTACAGCATATGTCACATTAATACATTGTTGAAACTGGTGCATCAATGCATAAACAGCACTTTACTGTTGTACCTGGTTGAGAAAGAGACAGTTTTAAGTACTTTATGTAGGCCACTGTTAGGTAGTTTAATGTGGCATACTTTATAAGCTTGTCGTGATTTTTTGTGTAAAATCTCAATCTGAAAAGCAACTATATTTGTCAAATACATGTAGTGGAGTAAAAAGTACAATATCTCCCTCTGAAATGTAGTGGAGTAGAAGTATGAAGTAGTATAACATGAACACTTAAATGGAGCGTTTTCTTTCGAGCAGTTGAATAATAAATTGTCAAATGGTTTTATGTCAATCACTTTTGGACTGGTCACAAGCAAAGCTGTGTAGTTGAGCAGGGAAGACAGGCTTTATGTAGCCCATCTGGCTCCAGGTAGGCTGTATAAAGCCAAGCCATTAAGGTTAGGTTAAGGTAGTTAAGGTTTGGTTAGGTTTAGGCAAAAAAAATGATGGTGGTCATGATTAAAAGAAACCAACGTTGACTGTGGTTTGGAATCAGGAATCCCGTCAAATGAATCTGGAACTGTTGGAGCAACAAGTCCTTAAGCCCGAACCTGCACAAGTGCAACGCATTATAAGGCGTTTTAGGGTGAACCCCATACATGAATTCATTTTCAGATACAAATGGCTCTTACATTTAGACATGTAACAATGCAGGAACACACATACAATAAGACTTATGTCCATGAATCTGTTGCCCCAGTGCATGCTGGGAGGGTTCCCAACACACCTACTTTATGTAACTGTAATCACATGATCAGCACTCAGATAGTCATATGAATGCTGATCATGGTTTCCTACTTTCTACTCATGTTGCCTTTATTTCAAAATAAGAGCGCACTGTTATTCAAGATAACTTCATCTAGGATTAAAAAAATCAGTCCTCAAACTGCGTTCAAAGAACCAAATTAGCTGGAGGAGAATTAACAGGACTATTTTAGCCTGATAACAGCATGTTAACCTAAATTAGTTAAGCCACATTTAAAGAACAGGGCCCAGGTCAGCACAGACAGTCCGCACAATATCAAGATGCCATATCATTTTATTTCTAGCTTATTAAAAATGGAAATCTGATGTGTAAAAAGCTGTAATCAGTTATCATATTCAGACATTAAATGTTTAAAACTGAAACTTCTCTTGTGCTTCTAGGTTTATACAATCATCGGACTGAGGCAGTAGTAATTTAAATATCAGCAGTTGATGAAAAAGTTGAAAAGCAATGAGCTGCATATGCTGCTAGGGGTGTATTAGTGTAAACCAATAGGTGTTGATAAAAGAGTCAATTTCCTTTTAATAAATGAAAATACTTTACTATTCAAAATAGCAGTCTCATAAGGCATTCACTAGTCTTTTTTGAGTGCATGTGGTTTCCATAGAAACCACCTTGGTACATACAAAGACGTGGAATTGCGGTTTTCAACAAGATTGGATTTTCCCAGATCTATACCTGAACACAGAGGTCACACACACACACACACACACACACACACACACACTTACACCTCTCCTCCACACACACCTGCTTGACCTGCTCTAGCCTTCCAGTCTCTGTTGCCTCGACTAAATCACACCACTAGAGGGAACAAAAAAAGAGGTCACCAATGATTTCTGCCTCTTCAAACATGGCTGATGGGTCTAATCAGGATCATAATGGGTGCTGAAAGTGTGTGTGGGGGTAATTATCTCATTCCCATCATCAACCGTTTGTGTGATTTCAGTAGATGTTGTAATTAGAAACTTTGCAGATTGCCTGGCAACTGTCCCTGTCATCTCCTCATGTCTGCCCATGAAGAAACCAATCGCCAGTGTCTTTGTCTTTCTGTTATGCCGAATGACTGCATATCTTTATGTTTTGCATCTTATCACAGTTTTGGATTGGTTTGTGACTGAATGGTGAGAGAAAATGTCTGTTTTTCAAATAGAATTTCTTCATAAATAATTTTACACACCAAAGGCATTCATATTTACATCCACACATGTATACACTCAGATGCACAGGTAAGCAAACACTGGCACATGCCTATGCACTTAAACATGGACGCACAAACACTGGCTTGTATCAAAGTACATTTTATGACTATGTTAACTCTAAAAAAGGGGCAAGATGCTCTCTCTATAACTCCAAGAACCGTTTTATATGTGAGACAAATTCATGGCATGTTGTGTTTATGATGAGTTTTCGAAGACACATTATCTTCGAGGCTGACCAGATTTTAGGCCAATAAAATGTCTGGCAGAATTGTGAATTTAAAGGATGAGGCTGGTAATATTTGATATTTTTCTTACTGTCGACAAATACCATGAAAAGATCAAAATCAACAGTGAATTGATTCTACAAACAAGTAATAACTGTAAAGCCAAAGCCTTATGTAGCTTATTTCTCTGTGCCAACTGTTCAACTTCAACTTTAACTTAATTGTCCCCGGGGGAACATTTGTCTTGCAGCCAGGTAACACAAAAAACACACAGTAGTAGTCCATCCAGTAGTTGTAATTTCACTAAAAGCCAAAACATGTCAACGTCATGGTGGCACAAGAGGAAAGACCAGTCAAGATAATTTCAATCTGGACCAAAGTGGTGGAGCGACCGAAGCTGCTAGCGTGGCTAAAAACTATCGATCCAAAATCCACATACAGCGTTCCGGTTGCCGGAAATACTCACTAGCGCAACTGAATGTGTTAAGCCACCACTGAAAATAGTCCCCGACAAATGCACTACCTCCTCCTGCTTGAGTAACGTTTGCTAAAAACTACAGTGCCTTTGCTATTTGAGGAAATAACTGAGCCTTTTATGAGACGTTTTTAAAGATCTTCAGTGAAAACAAATGAGCTTGGGGCTGAGTGCCGCAGACAGGGTGGGGAAGTCAGAAAGTGTTAAAATGGACTAACGCATTGTTGGTTTCGTTCTGATGTGTTGTGAAAATGTAAAATGTTGCCAGTTTTATTCTTACTTTATCTCGGTCTCACGATTGTTCCTTGATTAGCTGTGTGAAACAGAGTGTGTGTCAGTGAGAGTCAGTGATACGATGCAGTGAACCAGAAAGACAAGCCGTTCCTGACCAAAACGAATGATCGTTGTTGAGATAGTTTAAATGGGTCACATATTGTCACTGAGTTGTTGATTTACAAATGTGATTTGATCCATATTAGAAAACATCAGATAAAAGGCAAAAATATAACAGTACAGGACGAGATCTTCCACCGGAGGAAGTTTATTAAAAAAGGTGTTAAAAATGACAAGAAATGAAGTTGGCTTCAGCTGTTCAACTCTGACACCTGTGATGTTTAGTACATTTTAAGATGTGCTAAACTTAATGTTGCAATTTCCTTTTTTTTTAAATCACATTCACTTTCTTTTATGCTGCCATGCCTTCTTCATGCTAAATTAGTGATAATCTGCGTGTCTCAGAAACCATTCAATAATCCCCCTGAGGAAAGAACATTAACCTGTTGCTTCAGTCAAAGGAAAGTGTATGGAGAAAGAAACATTTTCAAAAGGATCCAGTCCCCCCAAGGGCACCTAATTATAATATCTTCTTCAGTGTTTTAGAATTCACCAATAAGTAAGTAAGTACTTTTTTAAAGAAGTTGGTCTTTCTCTTCATTTTGTATAGTTTTTAAACCCAAATACCCTGAAAACAAGGGATCTGATTAAATTGTGCCGCAGGCTGTTCACATGTGATGATCTGACATTCTGATGAATGCAGATGCAGTGCAATGTTATGTTTAAACTGAGTGTGCATACGCAACAAGAGCTAGACTTCCACCCAAGAGGTACACAGAACATGTGTGTAATGTATGATAGAGTAAAATATAGAGTAAAAATACAAGTAAAAAAAGTAGCTGCAGTTAAGAAGTTATTTAAAGACTTTCTTTTTTTATTCAGTTCTCCCTGATAAATATGACCCCAAGTACTTTTTAAAGAATTTTCATGTCTAAAATGGCACATATGCAATTTACAATGATAACTGTGGCAGATTTACTACTCGAAAGTCTTAATTATATTTGAAACCACGGGTCCTTGATTGACTCCAGGCTTACTTCTTACTGTTTTCAGCAAACTCGTTTTAAAACAAGAATCCTGTAAAATGGGTCTTAAATATGCACTTATTTTGAAATATGCACAAGTCAGCACTCTCACCAGTTAATAATCCATGTAGAAAGCATTTAGTGTTAAACAAACAGCACTGTTGTTTGTCCTAGTACTGTAAGGAAAATGCATGTAACTCTATCTCGGGCAACGCTGGCTGGGGTTGCTTGGGTATAAACTTCCACAAATTCAATAAAGAGCAGGAGAGCGCTGCTAATGTTAGCTCCAAAACCAGCTTCCACACAGTGGGGAAATACTACACAGTGGATGTGTTTCAAAAATCAGGCTCATCCTGTCTCAAAATGATGCAGAGGAAATTTTTATTTTTATCTACTTACTGTAACCTTTCATTTTAAATATCCACCTGGTCTGAAGGCTTTTGTTAAGACGAGCGTCCCATTTTGTATTAGCCCAGAAAAAAAAAAGAAGGGTGGTGACCTCTGACAGGGAAAGCATGGATGAGATGGGAGGATGTTATAACATTAACTCGTGAAGGCAGTCAGACTGTCAACCCAAGCCCATGCTTAGATTATCTCATGACTAATAACATAACTCATCTCGATTATCTTTTTAAAAGGTATTCAACAGGCATTGTTGGAAGAAGCACTAAGAAGTAAGTAAGTCCTGCATTCAAAATCCTACGGAGTAAGTTAACAAAATGTACTGAATGTATCCAAAGGCTCTGCAGAAAAATGGCCCCTTTGACTGTTATATTAATACAGATTACATTATTAGATTGTAATACTGATGCATTTTTTACAGTTGTAGCCTGTTGCTAGTTTTAACTACTTTATATTCACTTTAGTCCAGTGGTTCCCAACCAAAGGGTCAGAAAAATGTGGGGGGGTTGTGAGCTGGTTAATGGGAGAGGAAAGGATTAAAAAAAAAAAACACAGTCCTGCTACACAATTCTGTCTCGGACTTTAATCTTTGCTTTTTGTGATATATTGCACAATTTGACCTATTTGGGCTTCAAACTGATATTTACATGAAACCATCTAAGAAGTTTGGCTGGGAAATCACTGATACATAAAACATTTTTTGGCGTATGCGCCAAGCGAGCAATTCTCATTCAGCTGAATAGGTGCCATCTTGGGGTCCGGTATCCAATTCTAATAATACATCCATGGTGGAAATCTGGCTGAATGGGAGGGGGGCCAGACGTATCTGCCAGAGCAAATTAAACATGAGCTCGGCAGATTCGTATATGTGACAAACCTTTACATGACGGAATACCTTTTTGACCTAATTGATCTTACTGCTGCCATATTTAACACACTGTCTGTGTGCTCACAAAAGGCATTTTGCATGCCTGTGTGACTGTGTGTGTGTGTGTGTGTGTGTGCGCATTCGGTGACATTTGGTGACATGTTGACATGTAGCAACATGTCACCAAATGAACAGTTGTCAACTTAATTCTAGCAGGAAAACAGAAGAGAGTTATTAAAAGTAAAATATGTGGTTTTATTAATCCAAAAAGATTATGACAAAACGTGAAAACAAGCAAGACTTTTTATTGTAGCTGATTAAACGCACCAAATCGATTGTTCTAAGGAAGGTGACAGCTGAGGAGGAAAGCAGTGAGGAGATGAAAAACATACACACATAAAAACTAAAAACAAAGCAGTGCCTATATGTACAATTTTCAACTAGAAAAATGACAAGTGTAAAAGTGTTCCTGTGTTGGCATGAGTGATGATTTGAAAAGTCACCTCTCGTGTTCATGTGAACCTCTAATCTGGTGAACTACTGTATATAATCAGTGCTTTACCTCATCACCCCCATATTTACAGTTGATTAGCCACATGACGCTTTGACATAAAAAACCTCAGGGTCTCTGTGGGTTAGCTTAGGCAGTGCATGCTCAGCAGCAGACAGCACTGATTTTAAATCTTGAGCCCTTTATTATTTTTATTGAAAGATTTTAATCCAGCTCTCCTGTTGCACTCACTGTAAACTGCTCTAGATAAGATCAAGATATCAATTTTCAAGATTTCAAGATTTAATTTGGACTTCTCCACATGCCAAAGTGGTGTGCAACGGGCTGTAGTAAGAGCGATACTCTGAGTTTGGAGGGTAGTCTTTTTTTATTAGCCTTTCCTAACTTAAATTGCAATCATTAGCATGCCCTGCTAACTAGCACTACCTACAGTTATAACCGAACCCAGCATTATTTCAAAGGCCAAGGAGTATTTGCTACTACCTTATTTGCATTATTTTATGGGGTTACGGGTCACTTTATAAAGTGCCCTGTTCACAATAGTACACTGCATTTCCCCACTGTGTGGAAGACGGTCCTGGATGCTGTCTTTGATGTCCGTAAGCTAAGCAACAAACAGGGTTATTGTTGTTAAAATGAAATATGTGTCTGATCTTACATTTTTCCTTATCATACTTTACTAATATTAGGGCTAATTGCAATATACTGTAAGAACAATACTATTTATTTATCTCAGTGTCTTCCAAATGGATGCCTCAGTCTTTTAACACGATATCATGTATGTAGCCATCAAGTGCATATTTAAGACGCCTTTTACATAGTTCATGCTTTAAAATGAGTCAGCTGGAAACATTAAAAGTCAGCCTGGAGACAGCGTTTTCAACCAGCTCATGTCGAAGGTATGAGGCTACTTTTCACCAACTAGGCAAATGTTACTTATACTGTAAGAAGGTAATCAGTGTAGAGAAGCTTGCTAGCACTTGTGCTATCTTGGCAACCCCACTGTGCATCCACATGAGGTCTGCCTGATCTGATCACATCCCTGACTGCAATGCGTTCTGCGTGAACTTACAACTTGCATTAACATGCGTTTTTCCTTAGCAAGGTATCCAGATAGAGATCGCATACCAGGTGTAAATGGGGTCATAATGAAAACACCTGTTCTGTGTGATGGGCTACATTGATTACACACTGTACAACTAGATTATGTTGAGTGTCACTATTTTTTATTATTGGCATAGCAACTACATTAGGGTTAAGGTATGGTTAAGGTTGGGCAACTAAAACTACTTGGTTAAGGTTAGGTCACATGAAGGCAAAATGGCAGAAACTAATCTTTAAAAAAAAGAGCCACCACTGATGGTATGAAACTAGTCCTGAACAAGGACAAGTTATTAAATAAGACTAAATTGCTATAAATATATATCGTCAGCACAAATGTATAGTGCAAATGGACAGAACTGCCATCAGGCTGACAGAGGTCATATTTACAACATGTTTAAGAAAAAACAACAATATAAAATGATGAGCTGTTGCACCATCTGCCAACCATAAAGCATCATAGAAAGGTACTGCAGGTCAGGGTAAATGGACTGAAACAAATCCACGATACATAAATAAATAAATAAAAGCAACCAGGAAAGAAATCAGGCACATAGCACTTACAAACTGTTAGGGTGTCATGTTCATTTGAAACACTGCCGGTGAAGATGAGGGAATGAAGTTTAGTTGGCATTTGGGTGTTGAATGGTGGATTGATTTGTGGCTCAATTTGCGCCTGTGTTGCTGAGCTTGTTTGGTAATATCACAAGACTGTATGATTATCCAATATTAATGAGGAGATTACATTTTATGTTTTCACTTTTCAGCACACAGATGTGTGCACATCATAATACACAAGCAGGAAGGAAACAAGACAAATGCAGGCATTTATTATTGAGTAGTTAGAAGTAGCAATGGAGTTTCAGATTACTTTCTCTTCCATTTCTATCTCCTCTTCCCTCTTGTTTTTAATTGATGTACAGTGACATTTAAATGTCATCGGCAGGTTTTGCACAACCATGCTTGGGAGCTTGGCAGGGATGTGTGAGCTGACACAGCCTGTGTTGGAATTGTGTTAGCTGTTTAATCATGTAGGCTCCCACTGGCTCACCAGAGAGACAGGCATGCCAAGCACCTTCTCCTCCTCTTCCTCCTACACTGCCTCTTCCACAGCACGGAGCATCAAGAAGACTTGTGACACATACACCACATCACACTATCTTGGGAAAACTGGAACATTTCTATGAGTCTAAGATTTGGTAGTAGAGTCATGGCAGGTCCAGATTAGTTTTAAGACAGCTTGGTTTCATGATGAATTCTGTATGTGTGTCTATAATAATAATAATAATAATCCACAGACCTTGCTGTAAGCAGTTTCATGTGGGAACTATCGGTAGAAAGAAAATACTTCCTACATGAAACTGTTCACAACAAATCTGTGGATTATCTTGAGTAACCGGGTCATAATTTCTGGAAAGAAATCTAGATGGATAAATAGCACTGCAGGTTAAGAGGAAAGGATTTTAGATTTTAGGGTGAACTGTCCCTTTAATATTAGGCTCTGTGCCTGCACACAGCACAGTCGAGAAGGCGCCTCCTCACGGTGAAGCTACGGGGTTCACACTTTGAACAAAACCCAGATGACTTCTGAATGTGGGCTTTCCAGCTAACGTTGGCAAGCCAGCTACGAAAACACAACATGTAAATAAGACAACTGTGGAGTAACCTGGGAGTTACATGTCCTGTTAATCAGTCTCCACACCTCCAGCGTCGAAGTAACAGAGCATTACGGGGATTAGTACCAGTTACAGTTGCTGAATTTCTAATTGAAATCCCTTACACTACTCGTGAACAACAGTGTCAGCCAAACTCCCAATGCTTAAGAGTAAAAAGTATGAAGTAAAATGCAAATGTCAAGTCTCATCACATCACAGCAAAGCTTTTCCACTTTGGAAAGTTTAGTACTACCCGAAGTTCACATTCTCATTCAAGATCTTCAGATACACTACATTATCTTTCCAAGGGTAGTTTGTTAATTCAGTGTTTCACAATGTCCAATCTCTTTAGCTATAGGCAACTATAATTTAGGGAACTTCAAGTTACTCTTATCATTTATATGCAGGAGACAAACTGGAATAATCGTTGTTAGGCTCCTAAACCTAGTTTCCCTGATAGTATTATCATTTAATAGACTGTTTTGAAACTGCTTCTTTAAGGCGTTAGCTTATCTCCTCTGCTCTCTCTGAAATAAATCACAGTCACTCTGAGTTCTGCTTTGTAGCACCTATGGAATATGGACTGGTCACCTGGAAACACAGACCTAATGTAAATGGAGCCATAGGAATGCTAGGTACTATCTGCATTATGGAAATCAGAGAGGGATGCAGCTATGGGAAATATACTGTGTGTGTGGAGAGGGTAACTCAAATCAATCTCAAGTAAAGGATGGAGAAAGGAGGGCAAAAAATGTACTTATACAAAAACAGGGTGAGCCACAAGATTTTTGTTTTTCTTGATTTTGCCACAGTTTTTTCATGATAAAAGGTTGTTGCTTAATGCTTTAGCACTAAAGTATCTGTGGTGGGCCAACCCAAAGTGATACAAAAATACCTAAATTGTGGCTTCAAAAGAGACATTTACATGAAAAAGTTGCAGATTATTACTTTAAAAATGCACTTCAGTGTCTGACAGAATGAACATGCTGCTTTGAACCACCAGTGTGGCCTAATTTTATTCATTAATGTTTATTAAAAGTTCCAGGATGCCAGAACATTGCATTATCGTTTAGCGAGATATCTATGAAGGGCAGTGCCCGCTAACAATGGGTGCCATGCCATTGTTCCGACAGCCCATTATTCCGAAACCCCAATAGTAATCCCCAGTATTTGTCCGAGAGCCTGTTATCCCGAAAATACACACTTTCCCTGCAGTTGTTAGTTCAGAGACGCTGTCCGTGGTGCTGAATTGGCGTGGTTTTGCCCTTAATAGGCTATCTTTCTAACCTTACACCAAACGACATTTCAAGCAATTTTACTGTCGCAGACAAATTTCCAATGTCTGAATAAAATCCTAAGAGTTTTACCTGATATGTGACAACAAACGGTGTTCATTTGCATATTCAGTGCCAGCAAATTCTGCCAACTTGGAATTATCAGACTTAGAACATCTAGCACGGATTGGTGTCATCCAGTTGTCATTACGTTGAATGACAGTAATACACGTGCTAAAATTTCCATCATTCTGAGCACAATAGGATGTTGGTGTCAAAGTCGAGCTTGTCAGTTCTTGACCCAAGACCCGCTTATGTTAAGTTAAAGGTTTGGGAAAGATTGCCTTCAGAGTTGAAATCACAAGCTTTGTACAACCAACCATCCACCTCCAACCTCGTACCAACGTTTTGCAGCAACTTTATTTATGCTACTCACAACTTCGCTACTGAGTGGCTGCGTGTCAGGGAAACGTAGCAAAAACAAGCAAAAAAGGGAGGATATTAGGTCCTTTTAAGAAGATAAAGTTAGAATACTCTCCACAAATGAATGATAGAAGATAACCAAAGAGTAAGTAACAGCTGTGCTAATAAGAACCTGTGGTGGAATGTAAGTACATTTACTCAAGTACCGTACTTGTACAATATTGAGGTACTAATTCTATGCTACTTTCTACTTCTACTCCACTACATTTTGGAAGCCAATATTGTACTTTTTACTCCACTACATTTATTTGACAAAATAATTTTCTAGTTACTTTGTAGATTGAGATTATTAATATAAAATGTAAATCAAATAATAAATTATGATGTCTTATTATGGATTAAGCTACGCGGCAGTATATAAAGTAGTTGAAATTAGCCCCACCTTTACCAGCTGCAACATTAGTGATGCTTACTTATGAATGCATTACTAATTATAATCCAGTGATACTGTATTATTCTGAAATGGGACATTCTGCATAATGAGTACTTTTCCTTTTGGTAACTGTATTTTGATGCTATTACTTTTACTTAAGCAAAAGATCTGAGTACTTCTTCCACCACTGATAAGAAAATTATTTAATCAAAGCAAACATTTATAATCTATGACATCACTAACCTTAATGTTTATTAAACTAATACCATATCTCTCACTCCCCTTTTTCATGTGTGGATCATGAATTCTTATTGTAAGAACTACTTAATAGTCATCAAACCGCTGCTGAGATCTGCTATAACATTTAATGAGTAAGCAAATGCATTTTCAGAATAACCAACCTTGACATGTTTTCACTTTGCAAATACATGCTGCTTCTCTAATGGTTCAGAATCCATCACACTTGTGTTCCAAGCATGGTTGAAACACTAACCTTCACAATACATAGCGTAAAGTTTCGTGTTGACATGGGTCATTCTGCAGGTTTTCTGGTCTAACCCATTTATCTTCTAGTTAACCAATTCGATGCTGAAGATTAATGAGTGCAGTTTGTTCAGGCATTTAGGGAGTGGTTTGCTCAAACCACAAACAATTCTAATTAAATCAAGTGGTTAAACAGAGCTACACAGAGATGCCTAAAATGTGATGAGACGACAACAACAAACAAACAAACTGGTGAGAGGTAATGCAAAGCAAATATTTGCTGATGCTTGAAATAACATGACAAAATAGACTGAGGGCAAACTTGAGTGAAGATACAATAAGGTCTTCCTAATATATGCACCAACGGGCAGCTTTTGAGAGAACAAATTCAGGGCTGTGCCATGAATGAAATTACCGCAGTAGCACCCGTGCGATACAGCTTTGCAATGCGTGCAAGGTGTGTGAGGTGAATCAATGGTGCATCGCTACTTGGTAGTTGTAGTCTATCATTAGTGTAACAAAGTCGTTTTTTGGTGTATTGTACTTCACTACATTTGAAGTTGCATCCATTACAGAGTAAAAACAAAAGTCAGATGAAAAAGTCTGATAAACCGCGTGAGAATGCAACAAAAGAAAGGAGTCAAATCAGAAGCTGCCTGGTGTGTCTGTGGCTGCAGGAGGCAGAGCTCTGGAGAGCTCCATGTCCAGAGAGGAGTCCCAGAATTACTTCCAAGGTAAATTAATTTATTCACATTCAACAATCCAAATTGCGTAATGTAAGACATCTTGTCCTTTCCATACTTGAAGGTTTTAGCGAATGTCAGAATCAGGAAACATGGTCTGAAACAGCTCACCTATGTCTTCATTGCTTTTATATGACTAATGTTTAGCTACCGTGTGTAAAGTCCAGAGTACCTCCGCTTTTAACGTTGGCGTGGATCCAAACGCTGTCTGGAGGTCATTTACCGGAGTTGCAGCTGTTATTGCAGAGTGGGTCGTGCTGGGATCGGATTTGGAACAATAATGGGTGATGGCAGGCATTTGCTGGTGGCTTTTTACAGCGGCTTTATGCTTTTCTGACTTCCCATGCGACTCTAACCGTTATACCCAAAGTTCCTGAACATTTTCAAGCACAAGGTGCAGCGGGTTTCGAATTCGTTATTTTCAACAGGCTTCAACCGAGCACTAAATGTGCTGTTCTCGAGTCAGATCTCCCTGAACTCATACTTAGCCATATTAGATGAAAGTGACTTTAACAGAAGTAATTTTAACTTATTACTTTTAGAAGTAGCTATTTTTTTTTATAGAGCCGGAAAGTCCAAAATGGGTGAAGCTATCGTAGCTTATTAGCTGTGTGTCATCATTCACTTTTAAAACCTTGTTGGAGTAAAAACTGCTCCACAAAAGAGCAATGGTTTGCAGAGAGTTATGAGAAAGGAGTCGTAGGTACAAATACATCTATTGAATATACATCTATTCTTAACATGCTAGCCCGCTAGTCAGTCACAATAGCTCCTATTCTGTTTACTTCCCCTGGCAAAGTTATCGGTTATCTCACCAGCTACAGCAGTTCACCAACTAACGCTGTGAGTAGTCACTACGTCACCAAGCTTCTGGCCCCACCTATTTCGCATGGAACTAGCGAATTTGGTGGAAAGCACGAGGACACACCTGACACGATACACATTCCTTCTGTCAGATTCATGCTAATCCACTGACTGACAGTTGGTGGTGGTAATCAGCCAATAAACGTAGTAACACGCAAGGAAAGGCAGGGGAGAAGAAGAGTGCTAGCTAGCCAACATGGATGCAGTCTGTGTTCGAAATCACATACTAACATACTGCCTACTTCATACTCACTCAGGATGTACTGCATACTGCCTACTAAATGAATGATAAAGAATGTCATTACCAGCAGACTGTTCACACTTAAGTATGCTCAAGCAATACGTCTTCTCTGCATCACATGACTGTATCGATTACAACATTACCGGTCATACTCAATTTGACGTCATACTTAGTATGAACAGTACGTTAGTATTCGATTTCAAACACAGCCGTAGACATGCTATTACATGTCAAAATGTCTGCTGTGAAAAAGAGTGGTTACTGGTCGGTGTGGCCAATTGATGGTTTCAGGTCAGCAATTTGACTGACACTTTTCATGTAAACAAAAGATCTTTTAGAATTATGAAAGGTATACAAAAGTATTGCCAATATAATATGATCAAATATTGCAATTTGAAAAGCAGAAAATCATTTTGTACTTTGCGCAGAATTGGATTAAGTTTTGGTCCACATTTCCTAAAATTCTAAGAAAAAAACCCCAAATCTATAATAAAACTGTACAGAATAAGTTAAGATGTACATTTTCAGAACAACTACATAAACGATCAGAGCGTAGCAATTCTGGTAAGTGTTGAGGGCTCAGAAGCAGAAGGTGGAGGCAGAACATAGTCAGCAGTAGGTAAGCAGCCAAGTCCAAAAAAGTGCAATAAAGGAGAAGGAATGACAAAAAAAATGACAAAAACAGGCAAAGGTCAAATACTTACATGCAGGCAACAAAAAAATTAAGGCTCCATAGACATCTGGTAAATGAGTAATGCTAGTGGGCAAGTATCAATACGGAGTGGCTTATTAAGGGGAATGAGGGTCAGGAGTGCTGGCAGGTGATGATCAGATGATTGGGAAGCAGCGGGAAGAGCTGAAAAATGCTCCGGGAAGCTGTACTTAAGCATGTTAGCATGCTCACTAAAATGAACATGCTAACATGAACCTAACACGGCAGCGGCGGATGGTCACCCACCATTGAGTCTGGTTCTGTCCAAGGTTTCTGCCTCTTAAAGGAAGTTTTTCCTTGCCACTGTCGCCAAGTTCTTGCTCATGGTGGGATTTGTTGGGTCTCTGTAATTCATATTTTAAAGAGTACGGTCTAGACCTGCTCTATAGGAAAAGCGCAATGAGATAACTTATGTTATGAATTGGCACTATATACAGTAAATAAAATTGAATTGAATTGCTAACATGCTTACAGTATGTTTAGCAGGTGTAATGTTTACAACATTCATGATCTTAGTTTAGCATATTAGCATGCTAACACTTACCAATTCGCACTAAACACAAAGTACAGCTGAGGCTGATGGAACAGTCATTAGTTTTGCAGGTATTTGGTCATAAACCAAAGTATTGGACAGATTAAAATTTTGACCTGATGGTGGTGCTAGAGGAAAAGTTATTATAATTGATCCTGAGGGGAACATGAATTTGTCTGTAGAGGTCAGCATGTTTTTCTCATCTGCATTGAAATGAATGCCACCAATCTGTGGTGGCAGTGT
Source organism: Siniperca chuatsi (assembly GCF_020085105.1). Classification (NCBI taxonomy): domain Eukaryota; kingdom Metazoa; phylum Chordata; class Actinopteri; order Centrarchiformes; family Sinipercidae; genus Siniperca; species Siniperca chuatsi. The sequence continues at coordinate 18,648,949 of NC_058064.1, forward strand.
GGCAATAGTAGGAAGTGTACATTATCAAGTAGGTACGTTATCACACAGATTGTCAGTATTGACTTTGTGCAAAATTACTTTTAGTTTCTCCTAGACAGGTGAAATAACTTTAGTCTCAGTTCACCACCTTGTTTACCTTTACAGGAGAGTAGTAGAGTTAGTGAAGCAACTCATATGAGAGTCCTCTAGTGGCAGACACCCCTCACTGCAAGCTAGAAGTCAGGGCGGAGCTAAATGTGTAGCACCACCTCTGATGTAATATGTGCTCCCCCCAAGTACCTTCACGGTTTTTGCTGTTGTCTTGTGGCATAATTGTACCATTAAAGCACCAAAATATGTTTGTATGTTCTTTGTAGACCAAATTTAAAATGTGTATTAAATTAAATGAACAAGAAGTGTATTTACAGTATCTCACAGAAGTGAGTACACCCCTCACATCTTTGTAAATATATCTTTTCATGTGACAACACTGAAGAAATGACACTTTGCTACAATGTAAAGTAGTGAGTGTACCGCTTATATAACAGTGTAAATTTGCAGTCCCCTCAAAATAACTCAACACACAGCCATTAATGTCTAAACCGCTGGCCACAAAAGTGAGTACACCCCTAAGTGAAAATGTCCAAATTGGGCCCAAAGTGTCAATATTTTGTGTGGCCACCATAATTTTCCAGCACTGTAATGCGTAGTATAAGTAATGCCTATTATCAAATATAAAGAACCTGTATCAAACTCACAAAATACGTTAATTGATCAATTAAACTGACTACATAACAAGCTGCACTACCACTACAACATTTTTGTTGGATCTTGTCTTTTTTTTAAATGCAATATAGTTACTAATTTACTCACCAGAGTTGTTGCCATCTTAGAGATTTTCGCGTTTTTTGTTGCTAAGGACAATAAGCTTTTATAGTGATGGGTGGGGCTAAACGTGTGGCCCGACCCATGACAGGGCAACATGTAGCCTCGCCCCAACCTCCAGCTCGCTGTACTGTAGCTTCTCAGCAGAGATACATCGGCTCTAAATGTGAGAGAGATTTTAAGTTGAAGACATTAACAGTAGATAAAACTTGTATTACCCAGAGCAGCTCACGGTTCTGTAATGTTTTTGTGGCTCTGAAAGTAAAATTGGTGGAGTACCCCTATAAATGCCCAGATAACCACTGTCACAGCAATGTAGCGTAGTAACCGATCCTTCATCAGTAAATCCAATAAGCTCTATGATGACTCATTTAGCTCCATCAGAGAGCTGGTTTTAAAATTCAGCTTTAAGTATATTAAAAGTATTTATAGAAGTGGTCACTGTTGATTTGTACTGTGCACTAAATAAAGTTAATTTTATTTATAGGGCACTTCATTTGAATCAAACCTCTAAATTTTAAGCGAGTAGCTTCTAATCTGTTTAATCAACCAGAGAGTCTTTTGATGATTTGGTGAGAAGTTCCGTCTGCAGCCGCTCCAGCACCAGCTGTGGTTAAATGTCTGCTTCAATTTACATCAATAGCACACAGGAGCTAGGATTAAAGTTAAGCCATGTTTAATGAAATTTGCCTCAGGTCTTATGTATGATACCCGCACAACCGATGTGGAGTCAGCACAGAGTCAGCCTGGTGACTGCCACAGGTAGAGCCACGCCACATTAAAGAGAGAGCCACTCAACTAGATTTATTATTAACAACTATTTTCAATTCTCAACATCAAAAGTCAGGTCTGCATTTTTCAGTTAACCTCTGCAGAATATCTTTCACTGTAGCGGCAGTGTTCATGTACATACATGTACTTCTACTGTGGCAACAACATGAGATGAAAGCATTAACATTTATTGCCAGAGGTGAAGGATTCTGGACGAATATTTCTGATCTGTGGTGCACATAAAATATCGAGTGTGCACACACACACACACACACACACACACACACACACACACACACACACACACACACACACACACACACCTATTTGCACCAAATACACTTTGATTCAACCTTTGACAGAGTCTGTAGAAAAAGTTTATATTTAATATTTTATACATTTTAGCAACTTAGATTAACTTATTTCTGTGATCCCAGAAATATTGTTGGCAGAGTGCTGGGTAACGGAGTAAGTAAAATTGTTAAGAAGAAAGATTTTGACTTCTCCAGAGCTCGGAAAGAAGACTTGACTGAGTGATTTTATGGCGTGATTCAACAGTCGGGTCTGTTCAGCCATTATCTGCTGTGAGTGATGTGGCTGGAAGTCGGAGTGAGAAACAGAGGGAAGGGATGAAGGGAGTAGACCTCTGCTTTAGAGGTTGTTTAAAAAATGATCTCGCACTGAAGCAACACAATGAAAATATAACTCAAACTTTGAAAACGCCCAGCTCCCCCTTGATTTTCTTACCTGTTTGGCTCCAGGGTCAAACTGGAAGGAATATGGCAGTACAGAAATGTGGCCACTGTATTTTTAGATCCTACCTTAATCTACTTTAGTTAATTAATACCAGTCAGTGAATACTTCAAAATGTCCTCTGGATAATGTGACCATTAGAAATTGTTTGGGTCTTGTTAAACACTTGATGATAAGTCTATTTCTCAGTGGCAGTACCTAGATTTTGTAATTGTCAGCGCATCTGCCCACGACCCTCTCGTTGACTCAGTGTACCTTGCAAAGAAGAATTGGATGCCTAACTAGCTAGCTGCTTTTAATGAAGCTTGTGGTTATGTAATGGCAAAACAAAGAATCTTGCTTATGTTTGTCACAAACACTGGGCTTATGTCACATGCAGTGACAGGCCCCCATGACCATACATAAAGTGTGCAGTGATATCACTCTTTTCAACTGTCAGTGGGATAAAAACTGGAATCAGGGAATCACTGATGACACAGACTTAACTCTGTCAATGTGACAGAGTCCAACAGAACTGACCAAATTATTGGACTACAGTGAAATCATTTTGCGCTGACATGTAAGCATCAAAGGTCAACTATTTACGCTCTTTGACTTTGGTGCAGTTCAGTTGTATGCTTTATTTTATGCTGTTTCTGTTACCGTGACATGATAAGAAAGTTTACAAAAAATGCATGTGTGGGGGAAGACAGCCAGCTCAGTCACATAAGGACTCTAATGTTCATGTTCAACTGGACACATTGAAATTTGGACCTGACGATGGTGCCAGAGGAAAAGTCTGGGGATCACCAAAGTCAGTAGGATTCATCCACTGGGGACCATGAATGCCTGAACAAAATTTCATGGCAGCCCATCCAGTAGTTGTAGAGATATTTCAGTCTAGTCAAAGTGGTTTGCTAACCAACCGACTGACTTTGCCATTCTTAGAGCCACGCTGCTAGCATGGCTGAAAAGCTACCTTGCGATACAAATGAATAGGAATCATATATAATATAAAAACACCTGAGTGAAGCCAGACCACTTTGCAGCAGCTGCTGATATTTGGGATTCAGCATTGAGACCCCGTTGAGTAAATGTGTTGAGAAATGGGGCCCTCAGCCTATGATCCATTTCAGTACAGTGTGAATTCACTGAGCTCAGTCTCCTGCAGGCTTCCTACTCCCTCCATACATCACACACGTGAACCCTAACAAGCAGCCGGCTGGCCGACTCTACACCAAATTGCCCCAAATTGTTTTCTTCTTGTATCATTGGTAGAATCAAATCACACCGCACTGATATGATTCAGAATATGAGGCGGGAATGATAAAGGACAGCTCTCTCAGATATGAACAGGTTTATTTTGCATCAATACTATTTATCTGTAATGATTCATAGTGTGTAATGTATCATCTCTCGACCAATCCAGCTTCTGGCATCCGCGTGTTTTAGATGGATTTGAAAATGTGTCCAATACCTAGGCGGTAATAACTAGCAATTGGGGCCTCAACTGATTTGCATTGTGGACAGTCTTGTGCAACCAAGTTTGTACAGTGTGTGATTCCATGTGTCATAGAATTATTGGCTCAAGGGTGCCCTCTCTCAGTAGGTAAATGTCACTGTTTATTGTGAAACTTCGCCAGGTCATGAGAGATATGTCCGAGATGTTCCTCTAAACTCTAAACTGTAGTGTTTTCTGAATCTTAAGTTCAGACTGAAAGTTAAGGCTGAAAATATTTGATTAGGGATCTGAATGGATTCAGATTTGATAAGCCGATTCAATACTGGAGTCAAATTTGCTAAAATGCTATCCCGAGTACATTCTTTGTTTTGGAATTCTTTAGTGATCTCCTTTTGCCCCTGTGATTGTGCATACTGTATGTTTGATGTTAAAAAAAAGTGATGCATCGATGTTTTAAAATATATTTTTAACTAACAACATGTGGGAGAATTTGGATATAATCTATTCCAACTCTGCCATTCCATACTATATGTGTAGTACGGAGTAAAATTATTGAAGGGGAACTCACTATATAGCTACCTTATGATTTAAAAAAAAAATCAATATATTCAATCAGTATATCCCTATAGGGCCTGACAGTTTAGTTATAACATTTATATGCAATCTGTCTCTGTATAATTTAGTATATACTGTATATATAGATTCTTTAGTGAGGGAAAATATGGCCTGGTAAATCAATGCTGCAGTAATCTTTTCAACCACCTACTATTAAATATGCTTTAGACATGTATGAGAACAGGCTGTGAGTGATACTAAATAGGTTAGGGTGAGCTCTAATCCATGTCTGTCTCATAAAGACAGACCTCAGACCGTATTTTCCCCAAGGTCATATTTAAACAGAAACAGTAAAACCTGGGCGCATCCTGGCTCTACAGGCATCATCAAGATTAAAAAGAAATTAGAATTTGGAGATTACAAAAGGAGCAGAGGGCAGTGTGATGGACAGAGCAAGCTAGGCTTAGTAGAAGTCCAGGAGTGCATGCCTACTGCAGTTAATGTAAAGTTTATGTCATTATCAAGAGATGCAGATGTTTAAAAATCCATCTTCTTCTTCATCTCAGTGATGTAGCCTAGTGGAGGGTAAAATCCTCTTTGGCTCAGTTTGCAACAGCAACACTTCCTTTGATAAAAACTGTGATTTAGCCCCAATTGATGCTGATATACTGTAAATTAAATCTGCGTCATAGCTGGGAACAGTCCTTAAGTTTGTTGAAGTCTACAGACCAATCAGTCCACACATGATGACTATGTCCATCAACATACACACACAGGGTTTGCAGTCTTGACATTTAGGAAGGAACACCAAACTGAACGACTGGGCACTGGCGTAAATACATACAGTGCAGGCCGTTGGGTGGGGGGCCCATAGAGAGAGCAGGCCCTCCAACAGTGTGTTGAGTGGAAGCGGTGAATGGGCCCTTGCAAGTGATTCAGACTGCCATCTCGGAAATATGCCTGTGTTCAAAGTAGAACTCATGCTGAACTAAAATTGGTGCCTAATGACTAAAACAAGTTGACTAAAGCGAATAGAAAGTAATGGAAAATCACACAGAAATTGTTTTTTTTCTTTTTTGTCCACAGCATACATATAAATAAAGAATTTACACCCCACAAAAATGATGTGGGAAATCCTGCCTTACCTAGTATCTAGCAGCACTTATTCAGAATAATAGACCATGGCGGCTTTCAGGAAAGGCTCAGCATCGGAAACAGGTCCTAGAGAGAGGGGGGGTGCGACGGGACGGCTGCCAGCCCGGGTACCTCCGGGAGAAAAAGCTCTGCTGAGGTTGAGAGAAAGCAGCAGCCTGCAGAACTCAGAGCAGGGAAGTGTAGATACTCAGCTGGACACGAGGTGGCGGTGTTGCACCCAAAGTAAGTGACAGTGGTGGCCTATGGGAAGGGTTCTCCATGTACTGTAGGGTCTGGGACAGGCTGGGGACAGCCACACAGGTCCTTAAGAGGTGGGTTGCCCTGCAAAAAATAAAAAACAGAAATCAAGTTAATAGAACAGAAGAAAGAAGAAGAAAATGTGTTTTGTTAACCAAGAATTAAATTAAAATACAATAATTGTCTAATTATCTAAGATCAACTACTATAGGCCTACTCATTTGTGTCATTCTCACCAAATCTCCCTACATACTGAAATTTCATATTAAAGCACAAACATTTAATGCACCAAGTATTAAAGCCAGTATTCATGATGGATTTTTTTTAAATCTGTCATCCCAAAGAGATTAGAAAGTAAAATAATTTAGTTACCAAAAGATTTTTAACTTTGAGAGTGAGATGTGTGAAAAGGTGTTAGTAACAGCAAGATCTGTATCTTGAAGATTCAGTGTAAATCAACACACATCAACTGTCTGTGCTTTTTTTATTCTGGGGGTTTGTGCCCACTGACCCCACGTACACAACACTGATGAGTAGTTAGCCCTATAAGAAGAAAAAAATAGATACTGAGGGTGTAGGTGACTGAAATGGGAGTCCATATGTGTTTCTATTCATTCTAATTCAATTTGTTTGTTTTTCCATGTCACAGACACTCAAGTACAGATGCATCAGACTACAGATTGCCATTTGTTAAGGGTTTGATTACAGGAAACATGATCAAAAAAGACTGAAGATTATCACCTCTGGAGATTTGGCGAGGACGTGGAACCTGTGATCAAAACAGTCGTAAATTCTCAGTGTTAACTAAGAATGACAGAAACTGTGGGGACATAAGTCTACTTTGCTGCAAACACCCTCGAACACGCTTGAAGTCCCCTTTCGGGTGCCTGTACCTCAGTTTGGGAACCACTCTAATGGAGAGGTCACATTGATAGTCATTGTCCTGAGCTGTTTGTGTGTAACTATGTAGGCGCCCAGTATTGTGATCCATTTTACATAAATCATGAATTGAGAAGTAGAGGTCAGTCATTTGTCACTGGAAATCGTCATACAGCTAAGTTGGATCGTTTGCTATGCCACAGATGAACCAGCAGGGAGAAAAGAAAGACGCCAGCCTTTATTGGAAACAGCTGCAGCAAGGGAAGCAAATGCAGAGGATGATTTAGGGACCTTAGAAACAGGTGAATCTCCCCTAGAGTCTTCTAAGCCACTTCAGGCTACAACAGAGAGCCTTTAATCAGATTTGGTATGATACCTTTTCAGTGGCTCAAATATTCAGTGTTGTCGCCTGTTTGGGAAGCAGCAAAATGATGCATTAATTAGTTCTGGCTTCTCAAACTGGAAAAGGACTCTAGAGTCATTCAGAGAACACGAACAAGTGCTCTGCACAGGGCCACCGTGATGTGTTGGAAAAGTTACCAAACCACTCAGGCACAGGTAGATGTTGTTGAGCAACATTAAACTGCCAGCTCGGTAAAAAAAAGAAGAAGAAAGAAATGGGAGTACTTTTGTTGCAATGTAGCAGTAACTTAATTTAGAAGAGCACTGCATTTCATGAACAGAAGTCAAGTCTAGATCGAGGGAATTTCTGAAAGAATTTCAAATCAAATGAAAGAATTCCGTTTTTCTACTACCAATCACGTGGCGCTGTCCAATTTTCCCCCTAGCAACCAAACCTCCATCTTTGAATATCGTGTCTAATCAAACTGTCACTATCCATATTTCTTACCCAATTAAAATGGTTCGCCGGTCCCATATCGAAGTAAAGCTTAACTGCCACACTGACAACAAAACTTCAATCTTTGGATACCTCCTCCAATCAATTGTCATTATCACTCTTCTCTGTCCAGTGAAATCGTGGTCCGCCAAGGCCGTTTGGTCCTGTTTCTAAACTGTGATAAGGTAGAGTGGCATTTTACATTTGTTAGCCCATAAAATTATATTGTCTAATACTTGCTAGCTAAAGATAGATTTAACTTTCAGTGAGTGACATTGTTGAGAAAACTAACTAGCTAGTTCAGTGCATGTGTCATCGCTGCCTTCATTGAGACAGTCGGCAAAAATCTGGCAAGCTAACGTGATGAATCCATTAGCAGCAGGTTAAATTATCTGAAGGTAACTCGATAAGGTAACAGACGGTGTCTGTAAACTTCACTGATATGAAATATATCTACCTATTTAACTCTTTTTTTACTACTACCTTGTGTAATTTACATAATCCCTTCTAGTGTGCGATCGTGATGCTGCCTATTTGACTATTTTTGTGCTACGTTTTGGAAAGACACTCAGGACTGGTCACTATACTCTCTCACCAAGTCATGCAGTAATTATCTTACAGGTATTAAATGACTAATGAAGCTGCTTTGGCGACCGTGGCCACTAGATGCCGCTGTACTACATGAGCAAATCAAATCAAAGAGTCAATTAGGGGAACAAGAGCGTTAGTGTTTCATCTTATACTATTCAAAATGCATAGATAGTTATCCTGTGATGCAAGTAATTGAATACTTGTAAGATAATTTCTGCTATTTAGCAAATGAAACTGACAGTCAGCTTATTATGTCAGATCAGTATTGAGTAGCAGGCATGTTAGTGCACGTAAAGGCACTGTTTCGAGTGGCAGTGACCATCACCACATCCCTGCTACAGCTGCGAGGGCTCCTTTAGTGCTTTGCTCAAACTGCGTTCTTTGATAAAGAAACGCCATGTGCAGAAAGGCAAAAGGAGAAGCTGCCTGGCATTGACCATGAAAATTTTCTCCCGGTACACTTTCACGCTACCACCATCAAAACAATACAAGAGAGACACATTACAGCAACAGTGAGTGACAAGAGGGGAAAAGAAGAGGAGAGGAAGAGAAAATGGAGAGCACACATCAGCCCAAGCCTCAGCAGCCAGGCAGAGCATCACCCAGCAGCAGCATCCGCCTAGCTACCAGCCAAACCTCCTGTTTTAATTTGCTCCATGTGTGTTTCCAAAACCCTTCTATTGTAAACATTTCACAGTGCCAGGTATATTACCACCATCCCTGCGCAGTTTCAGTTTGGCCAGGAACAAACTCCACAAAAGCCCGATGGCCATTATGACTGATTTTCAAGATCATGGAGAGTCTGCACAAATGCACATCTGATCTGTACTAATCTGCAACATACATTAAATGCCTGTATGATTTATTAGCATATGCAGAACTACCAGAAAAACAGAAAAATAATCATTCTATTGTAAAGTTGTATCTATAGTAACTGTAACAATATGACCCCTGTCCTTATGTCTAAAGCAGATTAGTGAACATAGCCTTGCTCATGGAAAATAGAAGCTTGTATGCACACTACCAAGGAGTTTTGAACCAACAATTTTCAAACTTTTTATCAGCCTTGCCAGTCGGCTCCCTGCATTCAAGGCATCTGTCTCCAAGGTTTTTACCGTCATCTGCATCAGTTAACCCATACACCAATCAGAATAACTGCACACACTGAATGTACACCCTCCCCACAGATTGATTTCCACTATGTCTGCATTACCAGTCAGACCACTGACTCCAATAAACCCACAGTGCTAATTGTTAAGCTCATTAAGCCTGAACTCCTCCATCCCTTCTCATCTGTGACATTCATTCATGGTGAATACAGAATGTTGTTCTGCTGTCCTTCCTGTGTATTCTGTGTGTGGACCGTCCGCCATTGTAGATACATCATCAAATGATTATTACTATCATTATGCTTACTATTGTTATTATTGTTCCGGGGTGAAGAGCAAGGACACAAACATCCAAACGTCCATGCAATTATGCGAACGCAGACGCTTCAAGCAATCGTGAGTTGTAGTCTGAGGTGTTGTCATTTGCGTTCATGTACTTGCATACTTGTGCCCTAAGAATATAAAATCACTTGGACACTTAAGCGTGATCATACATCTGCCTTCTACTTCCGAGGGATAGGAGGACCAAGACGTGGCCTTGGATAACATAAAGTAGCATATTTAGCTACTTTATTTATTCCATAGCTACTGGCAGAGAAGCAATGAACAATCTGAAAAGCTCTGAGGCTTATCAGTACTTCCATAGTAATAAAGTCAGCCAGGTTTTGTTGGGACACAACCATGTCTATTTAAAAGCAGACTGATGCAAGTTATTACTTATGGATTCGTTTTCTTTTGTTTGGGGATGAAAACTGTATCATTTCTGACAGGAACTATCCCTTTTCATTTTCGGTTTATGTTCAACACACCGTTGCTCACGACCTAAAGGTGGCCCAGGTCGTAGGTCAGGTGCACATTGTGATGTAGGTCCGACCTGCTACTGGAGATGCCAGTTCTGTTGAGAGAGGAGACGGACGTGGAAATCCGTAAAACCATCAACCTGATCAATTCTGTTTCCTTTTATAGAAGCTTTTATTGAGCATTATTAAGACTGTAGAAGCAGAGTGGGGGGTTTTTGGCACAACTTCACCTACTTCCACGGTGCATGGAGTTAGAAAAAAATCTAAAGAGGTCAAAACTCCAGCAACATTTGTAGTATACAGAACAACTTTATTGTTAGACCAACGCATTGCGGCTTGTGGCCTTCATCAGGGTCATCTGTTATTAAGACTCTGCCTTTGATATTATTTATCTTTAAAAAAGATATTCATTCAAGTTTTGTATTGAACATGTTTTGAAACCTTTAAAATTCTTTGGTCAAACACATGATTTTGCACAAGTGGTTTTATCCTTAAATGCACAACTGTGATTTCTATTCATCTTGACCGTAATAATTGTAGCAGAAAAGTGCTGCACCACTGATGCTGTTTTATTGAAACCTGGTGATGCATCAGGATACTTATCGACTTAAGGAGTCCTTCAATTATTTATGCTTAAATTTGTCAAACGTGTTTTTATAATGACCATTGTAATATTTTCAGTAGTATTTTTGTTGTTTCTCTTGCTGTATGTACAGTATGTGACTTACTAGAATGTTGTGGATGCTTTAGGTTGTTCTATTTCAACCACATTGTTCCCATATACACAATAAAGTATGCCCTTGGACTGCATGGATTACTGGCTTACCTTTGGTAGACCAGGCCAGCTCGATTCACTACAAAGACACTTCCATCAGTCGCCACTTCAACCATTGTCGCAGACCCTGACACTTGTTGCCAGCCACTGATTTCACAGGTGGTTGGTGTGATTTTTCTGTCAGAAAGAAGCACACACGATGAGACACACCCTGTTTGAGGTGTCAGCTCCCCAAATTCCTGCAGGTCCCACTGAAACAGGCTTGATTGTAACTGAGCCCAGTCTGTGCCAAGCCGTTCCACTCAGGAAATACGCATAATTGTTGCTGTCTGTTGCGACCACTTCCCCCTGCCCAGCATCAGTCTGTACAGTAGGATACGGCCCTGGGACCTCCTCGTAGGTCCACGCTGTGGAGAGTAAACCATCAGTGATATAAGTGGATACTATATATCAATTTAAAGAAAAACAAAATTCTAATTTCACCTTTAATGGGTTTAACACAGCACCAGCAAGTAGGCTGCGACAGCTCTCATGTTGTGTCTGTGTTTGTGAGTCTGTAGTCAGCAGTGCAACTGCTTTTTCAGGCAGTTCAGGAAAGTTAGAGAGAAATGTTCAGGATTTCACGCCTGCAAAGTACTATGTAGTATGTTATGAAAGACAAAGCAAACGTGAAAGGACACACTGCACAGGTGAAGATGTGTTCGTGTTAGGTGTTGATTATGCAAAGTTGATTTGAGGAGAACGATGCCAGATCAGGATATGATGTTCCAATAACAATTGTTATATCGTCTTTTATTTGAAAATTCACAGGGAAACATGGGGAGAGCGCAAGTGAGACACATGCAACAACAATGTTCCTCAAGCCAGAATCAAACCAGGGTTGTTGCAATTACATGGCATGCATCTTACACCACTAGGCTCCATGCACACCACAATTTCTTTTTGTCAGGGAAGCAACACACAGATATAAACAAATTAAGAACACAAATTCCTACATACAATGCTATCCCTGCATGGACACAGTTCAAAAGTACAAAGTACAAAAAAAGAAAACATACAGAATCTGACACATCCGGCCCACCCATTGCAAAACAAGGGAACTCAATAAGCTCACCCGACTCCAGTAAAGATTAATCCACAATACATGATAACACTCATCTTAAATTCATTGCAATACATGGCATCATTTTTTTCCATTCATATGTGGTGAAGTCTGGCCTGCAAATTTTAAGACTGAGTGATTGCTATATGTTAACCAAAATGTGTCACAAATACATATCTCTGTTTCTGTGCATGTTGCACGTGTGAGTTATTCCTTACACATGACGAGTGCATCATTCATTGACCTTCCCATGTAGCTCTAACGGAATTATCTTTTTAGCTATAATTTCTCCGATCACAAGATGACTGAAGGAAAAAACAGGTCAGACTTTTCTGCAACTGAGGAAACATATCAGTAATCTCATGTCCGTTTACTGTGACATTTAAAATCCAGCATAAATGTTTTAGTAAAGGTAATCATAAGCAGTGCAACCATCCGCACTGATGATTTCAAATTTGAATCCTTTATTATTTATATTGATACAAGATCTAAATCCAGCGGAACTGCTGCACTCACTGAATGATGTTTACACATGCAAATTGCACATTTGTATCATGGTTTTAAGTCTGATCCTGGTTTTGATCACATTCAGGATATGGCATTTACAATGTAACATGACAAGCCAGCTTATTCATATCCCTGTTTTTCACAGTATCCAGGTTTCTACCATCTTTGTGTAGGTGTGTCTTGATTCATCTCAGCCCCTCATTTCTGTAATGACAGAGAGTTACTGACTGTCTGAACTCTGGATGTAGCTTCTCCATCTGATCGTGGCAAACAATAAGTAACAATACAATTTGTGATCTGCATTGCATTACTAAAGTCAGACTTTCCCTGTATTTCAGCTCGATGATCACCATTACAATACATATTACTTGTTCTAATGACTACTACGTAACTGGAGTTGATGACACACCTGCACACATGGCAGAGACTGATCAGAAACCGGTTATTCCAGCTGGCATATCCAGCTGAAGTGTCTCACTCACCGCTATTTTCCCTGTTCTGTTATCTTATTGGTTTTATTTTTGCCAGAGCAGCTCCCATTTCTAAAGCGTGAAATTCCCTTGTGATTGTATATAAATACCTGTATTTATTGGCAGTTGACTTCACGTTCATAAATACTAGCCTATCTGTAAACAAGCAGTCATTCCCAAGCAGCTGCACTGCAGATAAATCTACTATTTTAAAATTTACAAAAATTACAAAATGTTGTCATATTCAAGTACAGCCACAAAGCATGTTACCACATCTAAATGGGCTGTACATGCGTATTTATGCTTGTAAAACATGAAAGATGTCGGCTGATCTATGTAACAGAGTAAGTGTGCCTGCTGAAGAACAGGCGCTCCACTTCTAAAAATGCTAAAGATGCTGTGTACATTCTGCATAAGATCATCCATCTTGTTTTCCAAGGACTGGACGAGCTGTCCTTGATACATTGTTTAACAGCTAAACTTATATAAAAACTTAATCATTTTGTCTACTAAATGTCAGAAAATAGTGGAAAAAGGCCCATCAAAATGTCCAGGTGCATTCAAATTGCTTGTTTTACCGGAAGAACCGGAAAAACATCAAATCTTTACATGAGGAGCTGGAAACTAATTTTGCTGTGTGAAAAATAACTAAAGCAGTTTATCGATTACCAAAACACTTGCAGATGAAAATTCAGTCGATTAATAGACAACTAATCAATTAATCTCACTGTTGCAACTCTACATATTTTGTCGTCATGATTTGATAACAGCTCAGCTATCCCAAAAGTTCAGAACGACATGATATTTAAATGACAGGCAACCTCCTTGGTCACTTAGGCGTTTATACATGTGTGAGTATACAAGACATGCCTGTGTGTGTTTGTGATGAATGTCCTTTTTTTGTGCACGTGTTCATTAGATATGGTAAAAAGCAGCATGGTGTAAAACAAGAGCTCTGCATACAATTACCAGATAAGGAAAAGAGACAAGATTACTGGTGAACTTTCTGTAATATTTACTATGAAATCTGAGCAAGGTTGACCAACAGGTCTCTGGTTTGACATGGAATCCTCTAAAACAGTTTCTTTTCTTTCTTTCTTTTTTACAATTTAGCTGGATAGCATAAATACTTCAAAATCTCCTTCTGACTGATGTTAACTGTGTCTTTTAATTCTGCAGCCTAGACAGAGATTTTTTACATCCCAAGCCAAGAGCGGGAAAAGATATTTGTCCAGTCAAACGTTTGTGTAGCTCTTTGGAAATGAGGTAGTTCTGTTGTCTTGAGCTCAACCTCCAGCTCAGTTGGGTCTGAACTGCTGCATTCACACCGGTTTGGTTTATTTGAACATTTCTATATTTCATTTACATGTGTTATATAAAATACACATCAAACATACGGAATATATGGGGCCATGAATGCAAGGTGCAGCACAAATGGCAGGTTTAAATGGTGCTACAGTGTTTTATGGTTACTTTATAAGCTTTGGCCAGCAGGGCTCACAACATCTGGGCACCCGTTTGTTTTCTGTGTCACCTGGGCAGAGATCTTGACAGGCCTTGAACTAGAGCCAAGAGCGGTAGGTATTTGTGGAATCAAAAGTGTGTGTAATAAATCAATGCCTATGACATTTCCCCCCTGACAGCTGGATTGGGGTTGTGATGTGGCAGAATTAGAGAATGAAACCATTTTGCACCCTATTGGGCTCTTTTGTAGGATGCTTTACAAACTGACTGCAGCAGTAGGGTCTGTAGGGCAAGCTGGAAAAATGTGCTTTCATCAGAGAGAAATAAAACCCTTGAGGGATTTATTATTATTATTATTATTATTATTATTATTATTATTATTATTATTAATCATTTATCCATTCAGCTTGCATGTTTGAAATTTGAAAATATAGAGTAGAGAGAGAGACGAAGTGCCGGTCTGAAGGTTGTATGAGGGTTTTTTGTACCTCTTTTTACCCACACCTCATGGGGAAAAAAATAACTTTTAGAAACTAATCTGACATGAGAAGAATCTCCTCAACAATTTAAAATCGACTACAGTGATCTTAATAAGGGGAGCAAAGCATGCATTTAATCTCTCTCTGTGCACGTTCTACTTTGTGCTGCTGCTGCCTTTCTGTTAATCTGACGCCATTCAATGCAGACTTGAGTCATGTCGGAAGTTTTCAGTAAAAATTACTTCCTTATTCAGACACGAGATGTTAAATTGCCATCACATTGATGTAAAGAGGTGGCTATAGTTATGAGCTTTTAAAAGTGCAATATTTGGAATAGACCAACCAGGCTGACTGGTGTCATGTTTATAATGAGCACTTAGCATCACTATCAATTCGTCTTCCAGAAAAGTGTTCTCTATACGGAAGGGATTTTATTGGTTTGAACTCCTACGTGAGAGAACATCAAATAAAATGTATAAGTGCAATTTATGAACCCAGAAACAATGGTATCAATACATCTTTCCATTTCCCACATTGCTCTCCCCATTTTCAGAAAATAAAAATATATCTTCTCCACAAATGCACAGCACAAATGGACATATTTACGCATTAAACCTGTTTAAGAAAAAAACAACAATATAAAAGGATGACCTTATCTGTCATAGCTGAGCTGTTGCACCATCTGCCAACCATAAAGCATCATAGAAAGGATAGGGTACTGAAGGTCAGGGTAATGGACTGAAACAAATCCACAATAAATAAATAAATAAATAAAAAGAAATCAGGCACAAAGCACTTACATGTTGTTAGGGTGTCATATTCATTTGAAACACTGCCAGTGAAGATGAGGGAATGCAGTTAGCATGTAGGTGTTGAATGGTGGATTGATTTATGGCTCCATTTGTTCCTTGTGTTGCTGAGCTAAATTGGTAATATCACAAAACTATTATTATACATTACTATGAGGAAATGATGTTTTATGCTGTCTCTTTTCAGCACACAGATATTTATCACAGTACACAAACAACAAGGAAACAAGACCAATGCCGGCACACACATGCCTGAAATGAAAGATTATATGAGTGAGGGGTTGTACCATGTACCAAGGCAGAGTCCTAATACCTCAGCGGCAAGGGTTCAAAACCAGCCTGCAGTCTCTCTCTCCCTCCCCCTTTCCTGTCTATTTTCAGTTGCACTATCTAATAAAGGCACAAAAAAAAACTCTAATTGGAAACAAATCTACCTCAGAAAAGGATTTTTTTTTACCTCCACCAGGATCACATGTTATCCACTCCAAGTAAATTTGGTCCCAACTTAAACCATGGGACAGGGAACAGTGATAAGTTTTTGATGCAGATCAGTCAGGCATGAGGCTCAGAAGCAAAGACAATTTTTTCCTGGATTCCTTTGTTTCAGACTAATTTTTAAGTATAGGCTACATTCATTTCCACCTGAAAAGATTCAACATATGCCATTTTTATTTTAAAAAGGAGCATTTTTTACAACTCATATCCATGCTGAAAATATTTGTTTTTAATATTCCATTCTGCTTTTCCATAACATGTTGCCAAATTCTTGCAGATGTGGTCTTTTTGATATTAACTGCCTTAAGAAATCCTGCAAACTGGAATTGAAATTTCATATATAGATGGTGTTATGCCAACATAATACACTTGAATGGCAAAAACTCAGGGCTCATGAGTCTGACTCAGAATTTTGCACAATTCATCCATGTACAAAGTCTCAGTATTTGTGGGCAGGATTTAAATGTGCTATTGATAACACTGACAACATCCAGCCACTAGATGACGCACTCCCCCTCCCCCCTTCCATTCCAGTGGTTGCCAGTTCGTTGCACAACCTGCGTATTTCATGGTCGAGTGGAGTGAGACTCAGACTCAGTCATATCAAGTGATGAATCTTTCGTGATGGAGTAATGAATTCATTTTGCAACATATAGCTGTACATTAGCTATAGATTTAGGTTACTTTGTGCGGTGGTGTTTCATGTAACATTATCTATGGTGATCTTAGGATATGGCTAGCTAGCTTTAGGTAACCCTTTTTTCCCCATCATTGCCCTATATTGCAATACTTGACATTTGACAATAGATGACATTTCAATCATCCTTACACTGTAAGATATTAGGTAAATATTCACATTTTAATCCAATCAAAAAGTACAGTACAATTTAGGGATGCCATTAAAACCCACAGCGCTCGACATTAGACAGACGGCTAAAGTAAAAGTTGACGTTAGTTAGTGTTAGCGTAGTGTTGACCTAACATTAGTCGAAGTGTTTTCTTGCTGAAAACAAATCTCCTAGCGTATTATTAAAACGTGAGTACCGTAGCTGTTGAGCTCAACGCAGCTAGCTACATGGCTAGCTACCCACAAGTTCCGCAGCGAAGTGTCTCATAATAGGGCTAACGTTAGACTGCTATATGAAATGACACCCTCAAGAAAAGTCATGTTTTGGGTCTAAACACTACAATTGGCAGATTTATAGAAGTTGTGAACTTTAATTTACCTTTAACATGACACATTGGTAATACATTGGGATCCCACGTCCATTCTGTTCTTAAAGAAGAGTGACCGTCTTTTCATAAGCAGACAAAGTCCGCCACCAGCCCGGACGGACCAGTGACAGGTCAGTCAAGTTGCCCTGCATGAACTTGTATCGGCCCCGGGCCCACTTCTAAATCCCCTCTGATACACATCTTTGTTATAACTTTACATTGTTTGAGAGAACTCTAACGTTAGGTAACTGGATGCAACTGTCACTAATGCTAACGTAGCTCCTCAGGGAATGAGGATAATTTTGATCTAACTGGTGACAACACATTAGTTAAGGTTTGAAGGACTATGGCTGTCGGTAGTTTATTTTTGTTTAAATATGCAGAACTGTGGGTTCTTATGGGTTATTGTTGTTTGGATGATTAAGCTAAGATAGCTAATATGTGCTAACGTTTTTTCCACACTAACTGGCAACTATACCACGTGATACCAACGCTTTGTTAGAAGTAGGAACCAAACGTCAGACATCTCACACAGAGATAAATAAAACATTTATTTTGGACCCGTCAAAAATTTTTAATTGATTCATTCACGCTCATTTTTTTTATTTTTATTTTTTTAAGGAAAAGTGATACTTTTATTCTAGACCTTTCTAAAAGCTCTGAGGATGTTTTTTTTTAATATTCGCCTACATAAAAATGTTATCGATATCACCTTTAAGTTTTCTCCAAAAATCAGGGCCACCATCATTCAAACAGCTTGATCCATATGCAGATTTCCACACATTTTCTGTTATTAAAATGAACATTTTAGAGCACTGTACAGTCTCAGTACGTTATACACAGGTTTTCAGTGGGTCTAACTGAGATTTTAAATGCCATCACTGGGTTTTGTTTAACCATGTATGGGAGTTTGGCAGGTATGTGAGAGTTGATACAGCCTGTAAATCTAATGGGTCCTGAGATGTTCGACAGGATAAGACAAAAGACAAAACATACTTTATAGCTCATCTTTGCTGTTCCCCTCTGAAATAACTAAATTGTAAAAATGCCAATTTTCTCAAGATGGCTATTGTAGTCAGGTGTATCAGCTCTGAAGGGACAGCTGTGCACAAACCGTATCCACACTGATGTGGACACATTTGAAAATGCCATCTCAATGTGCATGGAACATGTACACTGTACAATTGGACAATCTGCTGGACTGGTAACTATACATTTCAGTTGATGGGATCCTTGCTTTTAGGTTGGTTTAAAGTATATTGTGTCACCTACACTCATTCTCTCTCTCTCTCCCTCTCTGTCCTTTCGCTCTATAACTCAGTGCTCTGTTTTCCTCCTGTCTCTCTACCACGAGGCTAAATAGCACGAGGCAGAGTTACATCCTGTTTATTGGTAAACTGCCTCACTTTTTACAGACTGCTGAGCAGGTATGAGGAATCAGGTGCAAACTCATAAATCCCCTATGATGGTGCCTGCATTTGAATGAGATCATAAGTTATAAGAAAGTGTGCTGTAGAGCTTCAGTGCAGAAGTATAAAATTCCCGAACATCCATATCTGTTTTCTTTTCTGTCCTCTCTCCATGAAGCAAGCAGTTAATACCTGTTTGACAGCCCAGCCCAAGACTGATCGTCGAAGGTTGCAGGCACCGACAAGCCACAGAGAACGCCACTGTCCTAGGGGACAGAAGCTGATGAAGGTGCCTACGTGACTTGAGGCTTCACAAAGCCTCTGGGACCAGCATACGGTATACCTGCTTACACACTAGAGGCTATTCATCCATGAGCCATGAGACTGATTTCTCCATCTGCCCTCTAGGCCATCCATCACAGCAACAGAGGTCTAACTGTGCTAAGTACATAACTAAAACCAAACACAATGCTCTGTTCACTACAGAGTGTGGTCTTTAATGCTACAGCTTTTTTATCAACTCGCTGCCTCTTTAACTCGCCATATACACACACAAACCGATTTATTTGTTGCTTCGTAACTGTGTGGGCCATCCATTCATTCTAAGAACAACTAAAAATAACCTAGTGCCTTAACCACACATGTCTAAGCTTTAAAGCTGCACTAATCAATATTTTTATGTTAACAATCTATCAAATAACTACATGTAATATAGAAAAGATCACTTGTAAAGACAGACCCACAGAAAATGACAGAGTGCCTTCAGCTTTACAGAGCATTTTAGTGTCTTTCAGCTCCTTGTTTTGGTTTAAGGGCCCGCAGCTTTACTGTTATGGTTTACTCTCACTCTTATTAGCGTTGTTTCCAGCCACGGCAGGCTGATAAACCCACTGTACACTACCCACCCAGCACCAAATGGCAGACTGACAAAGTTAGCAACTAGCTGGTGAACATAGTGACGCATTTAGCAGCTTAACGTTTCCCTCAGGAGTTGATGGAGACCAAAGCAAAGCTAAAAGGTGAGTGAATATTTGACTTACATTCATCAGGTGGCCAGAAACACAACTCTAAATGAATGCTAATATTGCTCTGTATGTAAATAGGCAATTTTTTTTCAAATTTTTTTTTCTAACATGTTAGCCATAACAACTTTGTTACATGATAGTATGTCAATATTGTGTTGTCAGCTTGATCCACTTCCCCCAAATGGCCAAAAAATCTATTAATGCAACTTTAAGGTCAAAAGACAAGTTATGAAATTTCATGACATAAACTATACCCATGAACACTTTAAAGCAATATTAAAACCCTTTCTGAGTCAATAAACGTTTGTCAGAACTAGGGTCAATTTTGTGATGAATTGAATTGTTTCCACTGCTGACACAGTTTTTATATTACATTACATGGAATTACACTGATCGTTAGTTCTTACGTTTGATCTAAAAGAATAGCGTATGGAACAGCAGTACCCACATGTTTGATCATTGTTAGAAAAGAGTTCTGAGAAACTGAGGAGTTTACCTGTATAGCAGCACTATATGAAATATTCATGGATCTAAATCTCCAATCTGTTATTATTAATTATTAAGGAAAATTCATACATTCTGTCTCACTCTTTCCTGTTGTTTTCTTCCTGCTGCCTTTTGCTTGAATGGAAAGAGGGCACTAACTGGTCACTGTACATGACAGCTACAGTAGAATGTTGGCATAGTTGGCTATATATATTAATAAGACCCTCTTGACAGCCTCCAGCCATTTATCTGTTCTGAACAACACAGAGCAGATCTGCCTTAGGCATTTAAATGTACAAAGGAACTTCAAGTTTCCTCTGAACATTTAAATGCAGGAGACGAACTGGAATGGTCGCTGTTGGACTCACAAATCTACTTTTCTACCTACGTTTCCCTGATAGTACATATTATCATTTAATAGACTGTTCCCAAACTGCTTCTTCAAACCTTTAGCTTATCTCCTCTGCTCTCTCTGGGATAAATCACAGAGTCGTTCTGAGTTCTGCTTTGGAGCACTTATGGAATACAGACAGGTCACCAGGCAGCACAGGCCCAATGTAAATGAAGTCTTTGGTCATTGCATGATGGAAAGGGATAGGGTGACAACTAGATACAATGTGTTTTTAATGTTGCGTGTTGTGAATGTGTCTGTATGGCCAAGATGAAGAGAGGTGGGGGAGTAGCTCGGGTGAGCAGTGCCAGGAGAGCTAATTGTCTCAGTTGCAGCTCAGTGACTAATTATGCTCTCCCTTTATATGCTGTAGCGTGCTGGACCTCGAGGCTGCCACACACACAGACAACGACAGACAGGCAGGATGGCTGTGAGACTTTGTGTTCTTTGTTTGGATTGTGATAAGACGAAGAGGCATCTCGACCAGCGTGACCAAGCCGGGCAAGCCAGAGGCGTATGGTTGAGTGGTTTTTGTGTTCATCGCTAAAAGGATGTGTGTGTGAGCACTTTGAGTAAATGTAAGACGTTACCTGCGAAACGCACTACGGTGTCTGTGTTTGTTCCAAGAACCCACGGTAGCAACAGTCTCCGCTACACACTGCTGTCGTTTTTCTACTCAAGACAGTCCGTACGAAGTGTCATCCGAACCTGTCTAAAGGCAAAAGCGATTATACCCAAATGGCCACACCCGAAGGCAGAACAAAAAGCCCGCCATCATAGAGAGGAGTGAGACATCATAATCACGCAAACTGGGATAACAGCGCAGACTTTCGGACAGTCTCTCCATTGAGGCGTTCATGGTGCTGCCTAATTCGTCAGAAAGGTGTGGGGTGTTCTGAAGCTGTTTGACCATCTGGCAGTTTAAACTCGTGCTTGAAAAAGCCTAACCTAACTAAATAAACCAAGGGCAAACTTGGAGTCAACAGAAGGCGAAATACCTCCCTAATATATGCACCAAGAAGCCACTCTACAGAGGATTTCTGGAATATCTGATCCCAACCTGATGAGTAAGAAGTTACCGAAACCTTCCCAGTAAATAACTGCTGAGTCTGTGATTTTGTTTTACACAAAGCCTGATACACTTTTAATTTGCCATTGATGATGTAAACTCATCCTGATGTTGACCATAAAAACAATATGTATGTGTGATTGCACTCATTACTCATCATGCTGGAGGTTTAAAAAGTAGAGGGGGGCACTGTACTGCATTTTCTCTCTCCTCCTTTCTCTCCTTGCTGCCCTCTCCTCAAACATAATTTCATTCTCAAGTTCTTTTTCCTCATCTTCTTCCTGTACCACCACCTCCCCACCAAGGCACCCCCACCCCCACCACAGTGGCCCGTTCTTCTCCATTGAAATTCTGAGCATCATTTCATCACAACCTCTTATCTCACCCGAATTCTTCATGTCTGTGCTCAACTTCACGATCAATACAGCCAGAGGAGATGCGATAAGCTTTGCTACTTCTCCTGACTTCTGCTACTACCTCTCGCCCC
This sequence comes from Siniperca chuatsi, assembly GCF_020085105.1. Classification (NCBI taxonomy): domain Eukaryota; kingdom Metazoa; phylum Chordata; class Actinopteri; order Centrarchiformes; family Sinipercidae; genus Siniperca; species Siniperca chuatsi. The sequence goes on from NC_058064.1 coordinate 18,671,125, forward strand.
ATCTCCTACACACACACACACACACACACACACCCAATAACCTCTCTGCCTTCCAGCTTGAGTTTTGTGCCCTGAAGTTACAACTGAATTCCATGTGCTAGTCCAGAACAATAGTCACTGTATGATAACAGGATGATTGGTTGGTGTCAGCAACATTTCCTGATGTTTCCTGTTTTTCCAAAGCTATTTGTTCAACACAGACAAACCCCCCGCGCTGCTCTCTGGCCCAACAGCAGAAGAAGTGGAGCGTTTTACTTATTGCACATTTTCCTCCACCCTACATTTAAATATCCCTGCACGTAGCACCCATAAACACTAGCAAATACTCTTTGCACACTGGTGACATGGATAAAAAACAACAGTGTAAATAACAGGTCATCTCAATGACAATGACACACAAATTTCCCGCAAATGTACATCATTGCCACTGAGAAAAAACACAGAATTCCACTATTAATGTTCAAAAGAAAACAGCATCATCGGGCCCATATTTATCAAACCTCACACTTTAATTACATTACATTAATTATTTAATTGCACTTAAATACAGTATATCTCTATATAGCCAGCTCAGGAGCATAGAAGTCCTTTGTTGAAAATGAAGAATAAGGCTATGGAAGCAAAGAAAGGACATTATAATTTCAATTTTATAAGCAACTGAATGTTGTTTTTTAAGGGTTCACAAGCCAAAATTGGAAATTCACCCTTTCAATATTAAATAAACTCAAACTCTTGTGAAATTCTGAAGTCAGGTAAAAAAAAAATCTGGTTGTTTTAAATTAGATTGATGAAATTCAGACACCAAAATTCAAGATGAAAAATGCAAACCTGAACATCTAAGCTACTGAGGATAATCAATCGAGCCTGAAGGAACGGATCACACCTCTGTCCTATCAGGTTACATCCTGTCAGTCACATGATGCAAGAAAGAAAAGTTCCGATGAGTAACTGGAATTCTAGGACACAGGAATTTGTGAAACAAATGAGACAAGAATTCATAACACATTCATTTAGACAGATGGGTAAAGATAAAATATTTCAATGCTATAGATTTAGTAGTATGTAAATTTCAACAGTAAATATTCAGTTGTGATAAAATTTCACTGGCTGCTGCACCGGTGTCGGTAATAACTTGCCAGCCTGTTTTCTCCTCTGTACTGAAACAAACTCTGAAGCTTTGTGGCAAACTTGGGAACTTTGCTGACATAGACTGACATACAGATGGTCAAATTTACAATAATTATTTTATTGAGTTTGTGCAAAATTAGCACCAGTTTCCCCTAGATTGGTGAGATTACCTTGCGCCATCTAATTTGCCTTTGCAGAGCAAGACAGTAGCCTAAGTGAACTTTTAATTTATTTCTGACCTGGTTTATAGTGTTTATTTTTTCTAGTACTTCTCCTGTGTGCACTGACGTAAAGACGAGCTACTGTAACAAAGAGTTTCCCTACGGGGATCAATAAAGTATTTCTGATTCTGATTCTGATTCTGAACTGAAAGTGAGGGTAAGAGAGCCCTCTAGTGGTGCCTTGGCTCCAGATTTTGAGTATGTAGTTCACACTTGATAAGTGACAAAATTTTGTACTCAAAAAAGGCAGTATGTATACAAAACATTTTTGAGTGTGCTGTTGATGTGCACTTTTGACGAATCTTATTAGAGCTGATATGAAAGGATCATCTTTTGCACTTCACAGCCTGCTGACGCTGCTGTCTCTGCTGCACAGCAGACAGTATGTTAGAAGCCGCATGTGACTAAACCTCCAATAAATATTGAAAGCTAATTTTATTTATAGTGTTTCATTTAAATCAGACCTCTAAATGCTAAGGGAGTAGCTTCTAATCTGTTTAATCAACCAGAGAGTCTTTTGATGATTTGGTGAGAAGTTCCGTCTGCAGCTGCTCCAGCACCAGCTGTGGTTAAATGTCTGCTTCAATTTACATCAATAGCACACAGGAACTAGGATTAAAGTTAAGCCATGTTTAATGAAATTTGCCTCAGGTCTTATGTATGATACCCGCACAACCGATGTGGAGTCAGCACAGAGTCAGCCTGGTGACTGCCACAGGTAGAGCCACGCCACATTAAAGAGAGAGCCACTCAACCAGATTTATTATTAACAACTATTTTCAATTCTCAACATCAAAAGTCATTCTAGGATTTTTCAGTTAACCTCTGCAGAATATATTGTATTGTAGCGGCAGTGCTCATATACATACATTCTGCTATAGCAACAACATGAGATGAAAGCATTAACATTTATTGCCAGAGGTGCCGGCTCCTTTATGAATATTTCTGCTCTGTCGTGCACATAAAATATCTCACTTTTTTGTACCACATCAACTTTGAGCCTTGAGCAGAGACTGCAGAAAAAGTGAAAGACTACATCTCATTTATACATTCTAGGCATTTAGCCAATGCCATTTTCAGAGCAGCTTCCATGGAGGGCAACAGCAGAATAAGCTTCAATTCCTTGATAAAAAATATTTAACATTTACATTTTCAGTTTGAAAAGAGGTCAAGGGTCATGGTGGCCTGGCAAGAGCTCCAGCAAGTGACTTCTGTGAGTCCAGATTGATAGTCGACACAGTGCTGGGGGAAGGGATAAGAAAGGTAGTTAAGAAGAGAGATAAAATACATGTTACAGATACAGATACATGTCTTTAGTTCAGGGAAAAGAAGATGATGAAGGTGATTTTACAGTGTGATTCGGCACTCTGGTCTGTTCAGCCATTAGCTGTGGAGTGCCTGGCTGTAAGTCACAGTGAGAAAACTGAAGGTGAGGAGGAAGGAAGGACGCATTGGGCTTCAGAGGCTGTTTAAGAAATCCTCTCACAGCGAAACTACACTGGAGAAATACCCAAAGACAACTTGAAAAACTACTAGCTTCCTTCTCCACCAACATGATCAGAATATAAATCTTATACAGTATCACAAGAAATAGGGTGAGTGAAACCATAGTAACTTATTATTCAAGGCTGCTATATTTTCTGTTGATTCTTTGATAGGTAAACATCAGAAGCATTTTCATTCTGCGGTCTTGGCTTGAAGAGGTTGCCCAATTTGCACCCACACTTAAGATATATATTACTAATTAATGAATAGACTGAAAACCACTGGTGGAAAGTAAATACTTTGCTCAAGTACTGTAATTAAGTACAATTTTTAGGTATTTTTACTTGAGTACTTCCATTTTATGCTACTTTATACGCCTACTTCACTGCATTTCAGAGGGAAATATTGTACTTTTTACTCCACTACATTTATCTGACAGCTTTAGTTACTATACTACATTACTAGTTACTGTTCAGATTTACATAAAAAAAAAACACATGATAATTTATAAGATATAATACACTGTCAAAGATTAAACCAGTGGTTCCCAACTCATTTCAGACAGTTTCCGATTGGGGCCCCTTGTCACAGTTCAGATGTGTATGAGTTCCATCATGGAGAGATTTCCTCTTGTTGGAACTCCCTGAATTTTTATCATCTTGTATTAAATTATGATCGAATTGTTCTTTGTGCTGATTTCAATATTCATGTTGATGACTCCTCTAATGCCCTTGATGCTGATCACTAACTCTTTTACCTTACAACAACATGTGTCTGGCCAAATTCATTCCTGTGGCCACACCTTAGACCTAGTCTTTAGTCTGGGCCTGAAAATGCCATCTGTGGAAATCAGGCACATGTTTGTATCTGATCACCTATGCATTGTTTTTAACTGTGAATTAGAGGCTGCTAGTACTGTCTTTTCCCGCTCTAAGTACAAATGCGTCCTTAATGAGCATAGTGCCTCAAAATTCTGTACACTGTTCAATTCTCCTGGCAATGTGTTTCCCGATTCCTCCAACACCAATGATTTGGTTGATTATTTTAACTACCAGTGTTCTTCAACCTTAGATCCCATAGCTCCACTGAAAAATAGACCAAACCCAAAGACTAGAAAACAGCCATGGTTAAATAACAGTATTCAAAGCTGTAAAAGGAAATGCAGAAGAGCAGAACGCAGATGGAAGAAATATGGTCTCCAGGTCCACTTTGTGGACATGAAAGAGTTATTACTCATTTATAATAGGATGGTGAAGGATGCAAGAACATGTCATCTCTCTGCACTTATTTCTGCCCATCAGCACAACCCCAGATTCCTATTTAAGACTGTGGATTAGTTAGTTAACCCTGCCTCTTCTTGTGCTCCTGCTGATTTTGATGCTGATTGTGAAAAGTTTCTTTAGTTGGAGTTAATAAGATCTGATATCACCCCCAATCCTGCCTTTTTAGATGTGGATCACCCGCTCAGGGATTCTTTGAGCAATTTTTCTCCGGGAGAAGGGAGAATAGGCATAATGCCGAGTAGCATTGAGAGTCCTAGTCACAAACGACTAGGACACAGACTGAGGTGAGTGCAGGGCTTTTATGCAGGTTGTGATTGGGAGCTAATGGGGAGCAGGAGTGTGACTGGGAGCAGGTGTGGATGATTAGTGGGTTGTGGAGCCTGGCATATCCGTGACACAGTGGGGGTGAACCATAGGTGTATTGGGCCATTAACTTTGATCACACAGGTATAAATGAATGGATATAGCTGTACATTTCATACATTCCAAACAGCTAAACTACTCTTGGAGTGAGAGAAACAGAGCTTGTAAGAAGCAAGTACAGCACATTCACCTGAGTGGATTTGAGCCAGGAAGTTTAAAAAACAGCACTTTGTGACTTTGTGCAAAATCCCCTTGACAGTCAAAGATTTATTCACCCCAAAAACACAAGCACCCAGAACTTTAGGTTTGACAAAACACAACATATATAATATAAAACCACCCATGCAAAGCAAGACCACATTGCAGCAGCTGCTGGTATTTGGGATTCAGTGTGGAGACCCTGTTGAGTAAATGTGTTGAGAAATGGGACCCCGGGCTGATGATCCATTTCACTGCAGCATTAGGCTGAATTCACTGAGCTCAGTCTCCTGCAGGCTTCCATCTCTCTCCATACATCACACACGTGAACCCTAACAAGCAGCTGGCTGGCCGACTCTACGCCAAATTGCACCAAATTGTTTTCTTCTGATATTGTTTGCGTCCTGCTTGCCAGGTGAAATCAAATCACATCACGTTGCGGAGCAGAATGTGAAGCAGTACCATTCCCATCCGAACTGAGGCATTTGATAGAGAACACCTCTCAAATATAAACAGGTTTATTTTCCATCCATACTATTTATCTATGATGATTCATAGTGTGTAATGTATCATCTTTTAGTAATCCAGCCTCTGGCCTCCAAAGAAAAATGGATTTGAAAATGCATCTAGTGCCATGGTGGTAATAACCGTAACATTTTTGGCCTCTACTATTTTGTATTATGCGTATGTTTATGTAAATTTCCAAGAGTTTGGGATGCAACAGACCCCTGAATATGAATGCTAACAAGATTTGTATGCATCCACAGGCTATGAACTAAGACTGTGCCAAAATAAATTAGAATGGACAGTCACATACATCTCTAAATAAATAGGCGAGGTTATTTGGTAAATGTAAGCTTGACTTTTCTACGGTCGCAGAGTAGGTGGAAGTAATGGCTTTATAACATTTATATTACAACATAAGTCCAATGAATGATTTTCATGGCAGACAAATAATCTCAATCACTTTTAATGAATTCACAATGATCTATTCTAATGCAGCCAGTAAATTATTTACTTGGGTAATTGTTTGCTGGGTACACCTTATGTACACAGCATCAGCAGTGAAATCCCTACAGTGTCTTTCTGATGAAATGATCCACTGTTGGAACTGTGTGGAAGTCCCTTGTTCATGGTTGAAACATTGACTGAAAATAGATGAAATTACCCTGGTTTGGCTCTGAAAATGACATCTCGGTTTTATCATCACTCATGGCCACAGAGGATGGAGGTGGTGGTTGTTTTCCCTCAAACCACCTCCACATCGACAGTATCTTTTCCCATTTTATTCTCCTGTAAAGAGACACTATAGTGTATTGACACTGCAGGGCTAATCATTTCACCACCCTTGAATCAATACTAATCTCCATGTTTGTATGAAGGTTGGATGTTTACCAATCCTGTCAACGGGACTAATCGACAGATTTACATTTGGGGTCAGGTTGTCAATTTCCAGTCAATTTTCATTTTTCAGTTGTCATTAGAGGGTTTTCAGGTGATGTAAGGGACTGCATGAAAATGATTAAGGTGGTAATTTAAGGGGAGAGTCATTTTTTGTGTGTTGTGTTGTGTTTTTGTTTTGTTTTGTTTTACTTTCTGAAGGGAGGGTAGGTAGTAAAATTTGAGGAGAGCACGGCAGGGTCTTTTAACTTTTTCTCATCCTAGAAATATGTTATATTACATTATTCCTTTGTGAGATTTATTGTTAAAAAAAAGAAAGAAAAGAAGATCAAAATTATCAAAACGTTTTGGTGTGCACCATTTCTCTTAAAGGTGTGTTTGGCCAAATGCAGAGAACAACAAGTAAGAGCCAGCAGAAATGATATGTCATTGTAGAGAAGCAGAATACACATTCATCTGTATAGTTATTAGTGATTAAAGATTATCTGTCCAGAGTGTGACATTTTCACTATACCCTCACACCTTTACTATGTCATTCATCATAACAGAAAGCAGAACCACAGTAAAGAGAAATATGTTATATGAAGATAGCCTATAATCCATGATTATTTACAGTTTGGAATTTATTATAGGATTTTAGAATAGAATAGGTACCCATTAGTTTAAAAATACCTACACTATAAATTATTTTTAAGTTCCCACATTGTTACCCCCTTATTTCCTAACTTCACATCTTGTTCACTTGTAGCTACATGTATGTATCGTACGTACTGTACTGGTACACTGTTAGTACAAAAATGACACTGTATATAATATATATATATATATATATATATATATATATATATATATATATGTTTCTGCAGATGCTGTGTTGGATTCATACATTGCGGCTCAACGTCCCATTGATCAGTACTGCAGAGACCTGCTGACTAAATGAGTTTTACCAAGACAGAAGAAGGGAAGGGAGGGGCAGAAGAGAGCTGCTCTCCTCATTCTCCTTCAACATTTCAAGGTGATATTCACCAAATGTCCATCTTCATGTATATGAAATAAGAAGACATCAAAACACCATCAGACTTTGTAAGTGCTATTGATCTTCTGTCTGCTTTATGAGAAAATGCTTTGGAGAGGAAGAAACAGCGAAGGGGTGGAGGGGGCAGGAGAGTTGTGCTGTTAAGTGTGCTATTAATCAAGCAGAGACTTGGGAGGGGGGTAATCAAAGATTCACTTCAGTGGAATATCAGCTTTCAACAGATTGACTCACTTCCCTAACCCCCTGTTGTATACTTGGATGAACACAATTTCTATTTGAATAAAACAAACAGTTTTCAGAGGAAATGTATCGTGAGGAAAAGAAAATAAGCATGAAGGGTTAGATAACTGAACAAGCTTGGAAAGCTAGTGCAGAATTATGTCATGTCTCCCAGATTTAGTCTCCTTTAATAGCAGGCATCCAACTTCCTGAAGTGTTCTTGAGCAAGACACTGAATCCTTAGCATCTCTCAGGGTGCAGCACTATACCTGACCTCTGTGTTTTTTGTTATAATGTTGATGCCATGTTGCCCTGTTAGGGATAATAAAGTCAACTATGACCCATCACCTCAAAACACAATTTGTTTATAAAGTTTCTGAGAAATTAAGCTTCTTGTTGCACTCATAGTACGGTGCCATGGTCAAATGTAAGCAAGGGATGAATATACAAGGAGCGTTTTACAGCGGTGGAACTGGTGCTCAAATCGTTAAATATCGACACCATACCACACTTTCTGGGAAAATCCCACATTAAAAGTAAATAAACAAAGGTCTCAAATATATTTCCATTTCACGAGCTCTTGTCAAAAATATGTTTAGCATCCATGGTTACACTGTTGCTGAGCTGCAAGCACAGCAACATAAAAATGTGGCCCAAACCCATTGCTGTGTGATTGCTGTTCATTCTCTAAACTGCGATTTAAGCTTTTGTGCTTTGACTTACTGTAGGACCGCAACTAACAATTATTTTCATTATTGATTACGCTGCAGATTGTTTTCTCAATTAATTGCTAAATTGTTTGATCTATAAAAAAGTTATAGTAAAAATAGTAAGAAAGGCCCATCCCATTGATCAAGTTGACATAACTGAATTGCTAGTTTTGTCCGACCAACACTAAAACCTAAAGATATTCAGTTTACTGTCACTGAAGATGAAGTAAACCAGCAAAAATGTACATTAAAGAAGCTGGAACTAGTGAAATTTTGGCATTTTTTTCTTTTTAAAAGAACATTACTTAAATGATTAATCAATTATCAAAATTGTTAGCGAATAATTTTCTGTTGATCAAGGAAAAGATTACTTCCAGTCTTTGTGCTAAGCTAAGCTGAGCAGGGCATGGAACTACCTCTGTACTGGACACACAGAGAGGACATTTTCTCATCAAAACATGACATGACATGAATATTTCTGTCCACATTTAGGTTGAGTGTTGTACTGCGCTAAACTAAGCAGCAGTAGTCACTACTGATTTAGCTATAAATCAACAAAATGGACGAGACCCCTTGATAGATCTAAGGACTCACAAAGCCTTCGCTGGCCGAGCTGAGTATTGAACAAAGCTGTACTGTGACATAATAACTGGCAACAATTTTGATCAACTTCAATCATATCATCAATTAAACGCCTAATGTTTTTTTAAGCAAAAGTGGCAAAAATTCATTGGTTCCAGCTTTTCACATGTGAATATTTGCTGGGTTTTAGGTTTCTATGATAGCAAATTGAAAAGCTTTGGGTTTTGGACCATTGGGTTCAGGGAAATTGCGATGGGCATTTTTCACTGTTTATCGAGAAAACAATCTGCAAATGAATCACAAATTAAAATAAGGCATATATATATATATATATATATATATATATACACACACACACACACATCTACACACATATTACTAACATAATAATAATAACAATAATTAATAACATATTCATTCCAGTATACTCTCATACACTTAAAAATACACAAACTCTGTTGTCCCACATGCCCCCAACACACACACACACACACACACACTCTCTCCCTCCAGCTACTGGAACCACCTCAGCTCCCTCCCCTCACTCTGTGTCGCTGTTTGTCTCAAGGCTGACGTGGTTGCAGGAAAAATAAAGTACCCTCCAGAAAAACACACGGGTATTTATAGATCATATTCAACACAAAGTATTTTCAAATCAAGAGTCAAATAAAAGAAGTGATAATTAAGTGCTAATGAGGTTTAAAAACTGAATAATAAGCTCAACAGACTGAGCTTGAGTGTGTTAGTATGTGTCGTTATGATGTAGGTTTTATATTTCCATTTGTTATCACTTATCACTTGACTTCCTTTCCCCCATTTATCTCCACTCTTCCTAGTAAAATTACAACATGTTTAAAGAAATGATGCTGTGGTGACTTTGGGAGTGCTGGAATATGTGTTAGTGCATGTTATATTTTAATTAACACATATTGGGTTTATTATTTATTACTAGACATGTTGTTTGACTTTGCTAATGCAGGCTGGCACTTGCTGCTTGACAAGTTTTCATGATAGCTTGTCTGATTTTTCCTTTTGGAGCGAGATGGTTTTAGAATTTTCCTTTTACCAGTTCAATTCAAATAAACTGGTAGTCAAAATTACTTTTAATAAGTCAGTAAGCAAACCAGCCAACACATGATCAGTAGTATTTCCACAGGGCCATGTTTGCCAGCCAACTGCTGCAGCACTACATACATTACATACTGAGTATGTATGTATGACTTACACAGTGTACAAATAGTTATACTTTACTACATTTGTAGTAAAAGTATGCTCTGAGTCTACATACATTCAGACTTTCACATCTAAAACAGAGATTCTGACCATTGATGGTATTTATTATTAAATAACGTCTTATGGGTTCTTATCCCACTCCTTAAGTACATGTTTCTTTTTCCTCAACCAAGTTTGGGCTACACGTGCTTTTGCTATCCCGCACAGGTCAAATAAAGTAAAGCAAAGTCGGTCGAAAACGCCACTTCACTAAGATCTCCTGAAAAAGAAAGTGCTGTACTGTTCCACTACATATTGCTACATTCCACATGTTCTTCCCCTCAGGAAGAACTGTAATAAGTTTGGTGAGCCCCTGACTTTTCATCTATTGTCATCATCGGGTCAAGGTTTCAGTTTGTCCAGTACTTTGTTTTATGACCAAATACCTGCAAACTAACGACATTCCTGTCGGTCTCAGCTGCACTGTGTTTAGTGCTAATTAGTACAGCGAATGTTAGCATGCTAACATGCTAAACTAAGATGGGGAACATGGTATAAATATTATACATCAGCATGTTCATGTCATTTCATAAGACTGTTATGCTTGATTGCAGCTTCTGGAATAAAACAAAACAAAACTCCGTAGTCTATTTTGTCAGTTTTATTTCCTGTTTCTTTTCCTCACAGTAAAAGCTAATTTACCTCCTTTCTCTTCTTCTTGACTTGTCATGTGTCTGATCTACAGAAGTGTGTTTTACCTCTCTACTCACTAAAGTGGGTCTGGATAAGAACATTAGGCAAATACCTAAAATGCAGAAAGGAACATTTAGCGTTGCACTAATGCATGTTCCCTTTCAATTAGAATTGATTTATTTCTTTGCTGGGCTTTTAGCCAATATGGCCGACATGAGTTCACATTCGATGGGTCAGTTCTACACAGTCCTCTGCTGCTACATTGCTCAAATAAAAGGTTTGATTTGAGATTATTGACGAAAAAAACGACATGTTTAGGATGTTTTTCTGCATCAAGCTGGTCAAATTAAAATCTAAATTTCTGATATATTCACATAAATGTTCAGTATGTTTTAAAGAATTGGTGGGAAAACTGAGCTTTGGGATGTTTTTCCACCCGTCACATTTAAAATAACATTTCTCTTTTACTCCTGAGAGAGTAAACCTTTGAAAACCTTAATAATACATTACAAGGCACCATCATACAAATTTCTATAGAGCAGCTTTAAGTTCATTTTTAAGACATGCAGACACTGGTTCTACTTTTACGAAGCCCCTAATAAAAGTTCTGACACCATCCGGATGGTGATAAACACAGAAGAGCACAATAAGTTAATGATAATGGAGGGGATCTCAAACTCATTTGCTTTACTGGTGTCAAAGGGAAACCGCCCCCACCCCTCATTCATTAATTTGAATTTTTTTGCTTTTTAGTTTTGATGTGATCAGTGTTGTACTTTTTGCAGACCTCCCTTCTCTGGAACCGACTGCAGACATTTAAAAACGTCCAAATTGTCTCATAGCAACATTTACCAACTGATGCACACAGTGTAAAAGTCAGAGTCAGCCTAACCTGAGAGTAGTTATGTAGTCATGTGACTTTTGAAAGATCAGATGAAGCAGAAAATTCAGTGAAATGAGTCATTTCAACAAGAATATCTGACAGGAAAGTGCGGCGATGCACTGTGCTGGAGGGCGGGCCTCGTGTGGGAAACTAACTTACGACTGTGTCTGAAGCCTTTGCTAAATGCCAGTGTCAGATGAAAGACATTTCAGATGTTGTAAAATGTCTGCACTGAGTAAAATGTCTGTACCCTGTGAATCGTAACAATTTTCCAGGGGAGCAGTTTAAGAAAAGGTCAGTATGCAATACCGAGCAGCGAAACAGAGGCATTAAGTGTGGATGGCATTTATACAAGGTGATTGTGACTGTACTGCATCAGTTTACTTTTTCTGTTCTGCGTCTACCACAAAGTTTGTTTCTATTCAAGACATCAAACTTAGATATTTACATCACTTGGCAGTTCATCGAAAAAACAGTAAGCTACAGTTATAATGCATTGCTGTAAAGCATATAACAAGACAGGTAAACCACATTACACTAGCACTCTACTCCGCTATATTTGAATTGTTTAGTAGTAGAGGCAATAATTTGTAATCATGTTGCAATGCTGCTCGCCAAAGTAACGATGGAGAAATGTTTGCAGGCACACGTTGCGTTGATTCAGTGATCTGTATGCGTTGTAATAAATATCAAAAAGTTGTACTAATACGAGGTGTCTGTATTCCGAGCACTCATTGTGGGATTTAACGTTTTGTGTTTAAAAGTTGCAACTTGGCAAGTCATTTTGGCTCTTTGCATTAAGAACTGTGCACATTAGAACTCGAAAACGAAACCAAAGCAATTGAAAAATACTGTAAATGAGTCACATTTGGCAGGGGTGGAGCTTAGGCCAAGGTTGTGTAAAGGTGCCCATTAAAAGGTTTGGAGATCCAATACTTTTACATACAGTAGCCTATGTGCTTTTTTTGTAACCAGGTTAAAGTTAGTGGTGTTTAATGCGACTCCAGCTGGCTGTAGCTTACTCACTAGTGGCTAGAGCAGCACACAGGAAGGAAAACAATCCATCTGCTAAAAACTGAGGCCGGCCATTTCCAAGCAGACACCATCAAACTGAGACGTAACAACTCTGTTAACTAATCACTAACTAAGAAGCAATTACCATATGGAAACAGTTTCATGTTTCATAGGCTTGCTTGTATATCATAAAGTAGTAGTTTCCAACCTTTTTGACTTGTCAGTGATTTTTTTTCTTTCCAGCTTGTTTCATTTGAAGGACTTTTTCAGAAGCGTGAAGTGGTGGAAGTATAGTATTACACAAGAAAAAAGTGAAAATTACAGATTTTTGCTTATCCCTGTAATCATTTTGTGACCCCTCAGAGTTTTCTTGGGACCCCTTCATGGATCCCGGCCCCCCAGATTGAAAACCACTGTTATAAAGTAATATGTAGGAATTTTTAGAAACTTAACTTGCAGTGAAAAAGTGATCCACTTTAATAATTTTTAGACTTATATATATCATAGATTTACTGTACTTCAAAAGTTCCCCCCCTTCCCCTTCACTGGCCCAGATTTGAATAGCGTTTGGCGGCAGATTTTGTGTTTTGAGAGCTATTATGCAACCTCTTGGGGCCAGTCCTCAGACAGCCTGTTGGCATGCAGGGCGGGACCCTGTCTGCTAAAAAGTGAGCTCTCTCTGCCCCCACTACTTTTCGCGCTGTCGCCCAGGTAATATTAGCGCCACAACTCGTGTTGTCCCCCACCTCCCTCCCCGGCCTCCCATCTGTCTGTTTCAGCCGCACAGCTAATTACAGCCAGCCGCAGAGACAAAGCCTGAGTGACTGGGTTAAAGGTATTAACAGCGGGTTTCGGTGTGGGGTTTTAGCCCATGACGCTGGTGTCACTGGGAGAAGAAGCAGGGGAGAAGCCAAACATCGCAGCTGAAAGTCAAAGATCATCTATAGTAACGATGAGTTACTCGTTTAAAAACATCGGTGTACAAAGAAAAAAAAAACCCTCAGACGCCATTACCGTTCTCTTTGTTTTTCAAGGTATTTGTAATACATTGTTTTTCACTCGAAAGCAGTCATTAATAAAAGTTGTAATTAAAATAACTGAAGTAATGTTAAACTGTTACGTTTTTTCGTAATTGTCTTTGGCGCCTTGCGTGTCTATCTTTATTGTTAATCACTCCTGAAAGCAAAAGCACTACAGATTAATTTTCACACTGTATTGGGAAGGTTTTGTTTTTTAATAAAACAAATGTATCAATTTCCATTTCTGCCCGATATAGCCTTCTGCAGTGCTTACAGTATTGTAAATTGTTCTTTCTCACGAAAATTTTGACTTCGGTTTGTATCAGTGCACGTTGTTTTTGCGTCAGTTGTTCCAAATATAACCTACTACCTAAAACTGCTGACCATATGACACAGGTTTCCCTGCCGCCGTTGCTGGTGCTGTACCCGGAAATAGTTACAGAGTGAGACCTCAATTTTGTTTATCAACTCCCCTCAGAGCGCGCCGGTTGCCCCGCCAACACAACTGTGGAGGCGTGGCCGCCTTCCACGCCCGTTGGTAGAAGCTGAGGCGCGTACCCGAGCACAATAACGCTGACTGGCTGGAGCGGAATGACGCACCCAATCACCTGGACGCTGATTGGCTGGAGTGAGCCAGATGTCGGAGAGCGCCAGAAAACAAGCTTGAGCGGGTGATGCTGAAGTCTCCCCGGGACAGTGTAGAGTTTCCGCTAATCGGACAGGGCTCTCAGAGGACTGGAGGTACAGGCTGAGGAGCACTGCCCGCTTATTTTGAAGAGGGAAATTAGCTGCTATGTTAGTCTGAAGAAACTACGCGCTGACAAGTCTGTAAAAGCGGACATAGAGCCATATTGGAATATTTCATTCATTCAACAGCAGAGCAGAACAAGGTAAGGAATGGTGTTTTCCCTCTAGTGGTTTCCTAACTGTTACTTGCTGTAACACTAAGTAATGGTATGCTGGTCAGCTGAGCTAGTAATGTTAGCTAAGTAGCTAATTAAATTAGCCTTTAAGATTATAACTAAGTCATAGTAATATAGCCATTCCCTTTCACGGGCTCTGCCACACCGAAATGTATGGACTTATGAGTGAATTGGCCCTTTACTAAGTTAATAACGCTAACGTAATATCTTACGTTACGTTACAACTTAGAATTAACGCAATTTATGAACGTCACTTAATAATACTTTCTGCTCTCATCTTGCTATATCAGCTGCATTTCAGTACGTTATGTTAGCAATAAACCAAAGTGTTAAGTAACGTTAGGGAAATGGATGGTTAAGCCATTAGCTTGCTAAGCGCTAATTAGCTGATGTGCTTTGCGCCAAATTCAGCTGACCACTCGTCTGAGTTTTCTGTACTGGCTGAAGTTCCCTTAACGTTACCATTCACCCCGCTAAGATATTAGTCAGGTAATCTATTTCTGATATTTTATATATTTACATCTTTCCGTTTTGGGCTGCAGTTTTCCCAAATGGAAGTTGAATGTCTAGCACTGAAAGACCTCACAAGTCCAAGGAAAAGTTTCACGGTGGAGCCGGAGGAGGATGGGGGCCAAAGTGAACAAAAGGTAAGGTGGCCTACTGCTTGATCTTAGGTGTGGACTAAGGAATGTGGCAGAATTAGCCTAATTAGAAAGAGATGTTCAGAGTAATGTGGTGGCATCTTAAGAGGGAGATAAGATTAGAAGCTATGGGCTAGGCTAGGGCGGTTTTTGGCTTTAAACAGCAATGTTTCCATGAGAGAAAGTGGGGAAAGTAGCTTGTTGATTTAGAAGGTCAAACAAGGCCTTGAAGTGTTGACAAATCAGTGGATTTGCTTGAGATTTCTCATTTAAATACTGCACCCAAATTAATCAGCATGTCTCAGGTCTCGCTCTCCTAGTGCGAACATTTGACTTCCTAAATAAAACCCTGTGATGGAGATTTGGGTTTAGACAGCAGCAGGTTTAGAATTAAAAGATTTCAGCAGGGTTACATGTTGTAATGGTGTTTCACAGTGTCACGTCTTGCTCCAAAAGTGTCCGTTTTGAGTCCTTGAAATTCACCCAGTTTAAGCAAATGTTTGAAACCTTAACTAAACATTTGTAACACTGCAGGCAAACGTCCACCAATATAAAAACAACACCATTGTCTCCATCACAGGAAAACCTCTGCACAGAGAGGAGAAGATCTACGCCGCTGAAATCTGCTGAGTCCACCATCCCTGCTTTGCTGATAAACAGAAAAGGTGCCACCGCCGACCTGGCTCACATCACCCCCATCAAACACACGGCCCTGGCTGAGCCCTGGACGCCCACAGCCAATCTGAAGATGCTGATCAGCGCGGCGAGCCCAGACATCCGGGACAGAGAGCTGAAAAAGGTGCTGTTCAGACCCATAGAGAATGAGAAGGACAAGCCAGCAAGTCCAGATGCCGTGGTGGAGGATACAGAGGTGGAAGACTCTTGTCAGGTATGTGAAATTTTAGAGCTAAACTATATCATCGAATAACACATGGTTTCAAAAGGTCTCTAAAATAATCAATAGGGCATTTAATAAGGTCTCAGTTTAGTTCTTGAAGTGTAAAAATTTTTTATTTTGTATGTTGTCCACTGGGGAGAAATCAGTTAGGTTGCAGTTATTGCTTATTAATTTGATTTTGGAAATGCTCTCAGAGGAACCAAGAATTTCCACAATCTTAAAAGTCCAGGGAGTAAACACTTTCCCTCCTCACATTAGCAGCTGAACTCTCAAGATAGTGAGTTTTCAAAAGCACAAATACAAATCACTCAGTCGTGCCTAGTAAATGAAGTCATATTGTATAGAAAATGGCAGCTGGAGTCTAAATCACCCTGTGCTTTTGTGATACGATTATTTGTTAAATTCCGTCGTGTGGAGGTTTTTCCAGCCTTATCGGGTAACGTCATTTTAAGGATTGAATTATTTTCTAAAATATATGGCCTTGAATACATGTTACAGAAAAGCTGTTTGAGGCACTGAGATGTGAGATCCCACTTTCACTGTAAACCTGGATGGTGGTGGTGCAGAAGGCAGCACCAAAGTCCCCCTCGCCTGTGTAAAATTCTTAAAATTAGTGGTAAAACACAGGAGAAATGTTTTATCTATTTACGTGTTAATGTGTCTGTCCAGTTTGAAGCCGCGGAGGAGGAGGACGATGCCGATAAAAAGCCGAGCAGGAAGCAGAAGAGTCTGGGTCTGCTGTGCCAGAAGTTCCTGGCCCTCTACCCAGATTACCCACCACCACACATCCCCATCTGGATCTCACTGGATGAGGTGGCGACCAGTCTTGGTAAGAGCCAGTAACGGGGGGGGAAGAGATTGGACTTGTCCCAGCCACTGCCTGTGCTGTTATTGTAAACACCTCACGGGAGGGAGACGATAATGGAAGCAGCAAATGTCCGTTTCATGAGCATTGTAAAGTTTTTATGTTATTGGATTTAGGGCCAGTTGCTATGGAGACTTCTTTTTCATACAAACAGTATATCACTCCGTATTTAATGGAAGGGTGCTGAGCTGCAATTTGGAGCAATGCTCTTTAATTTTATAATGTTCATTCATTTTACACTTACACACACTGGCCATTTGGTGAGTTTTTATTCAAACGTGAGCATATATTTGCCAAGAGCTGGCAGGTAATTTCACTTCTCTCGTGCTCAAATTGTCAGGAGTGGAGCGACGGCGTATCTACGACATCGTCAACGTGCTGGAGTCTCTCATGATTGTGGGTCGGATAGCCAAGAACAGCTACACCTGGTACGGCCGACAGCGGCTGGAGGCCACGCTAGAGGAGCTGCAGCGGAGGGGTCGGCAGCAGGGCTACCACCTCCAGATGGAGCTGGCCAGAGAGGCCGGACCAGGGCGCGAGGACGATGGAGCGGATGGGGACGCTGGCAACGGTAATGAACTGAGAGATAAATGAAAGCATCTTAAGAATTTAAGTTTCTCCAACCTTTAGACAAAGTATTCAAAGTACAGAAAACATCTTCTACCTTTTCTGCTAGTTTGTATTCCCTCATTTTCTTCTACTAGCACCTTTGCGTGTCTTTACCATTTGCTGCATTGATGAGGAGCTGACGTTTATTGTTGCCCTTGTAGAATAAGACCATCAGTTTAGTGCAGCACGTGTAAAACATTTAAGTGTAGGTTTCATCTCAGGAGCAGCTGCCACCAAATTAACACTACAGCTAAACAATCAGTCCTTTCACCCTCAAACCCACAGGAGTGAATACAAGCCTGGTTTCCATAGTGCTCCTACCTGCTCATACATGCACACAGCTTTTCATTAAGAGGGGGTGTGTGTGTTGACTTGTCAGTGTGGCTGAATAACAATAGCACTCGTGACAAAGTGGTAGCTTACAAAGGTAAAGCCCGGTGACAAGCTTTGATGTCCATTAAGTGGTTAATGTCTGCTGGTAGTGTGGCTGCTTGAATGTGATGACCTCAGGCGATATAATTATACATAATAGCTGTCATCACGGCTGTGCTGCAATACAACAAACTACAGCTGAAATGGTGTTATTAAGGCAGCAGCCGAACATTTAAGCGTTAATAATCTCGTGGGTGCGACTCCTATGGCTGTTGGAAGGTTGATACTGATACTGCAAACATGGTTTTAGAGGATGTGATGTTTATTTTCTGAATTTAAGGGTTTTGTTTTTCTCTGTAGTAGTGGTTGGGCCTGAACCTCCATCATTTTGACGCTTAATGACACCATATCTAACATACCATACCACAGCCATTAGAAGAGGCAGTGTGGTGAACCATGGTACCATTCTGCAAAACATAAAGTCTTTCTAAATCTACAAAATGATCAGGTTCCTAATTTAAGATTATAGTAAGCTTTGAACAGTCAGATAGTGGTGCTTTGCATTTGTATTCATGGTGTTTGTCTCTGCTTTGTGTTGGTTTTCCTGTGAAACAGGAAAAATCAAGACTCTTGTTAAATAAAACCTGGGGTGCATTTAACACCTAACAGTGTGTTAAGTGAATCACAAGCATGCAAATGCTAATTTCTGACCAAGCACAAAGGCTGCCCCCTGATTTAATGTACACATTTTCATGTTTATGGTTTCATTTCACTGCTTTAAAATGTTTTAAATGAAATTCAACAAAAACACAATCAACAGGTTTTGAAGGGCGGGTTTGAATTATTGTAGGTATTTACATAATTGGGGAGATGTGTCTGTAATTTACAAATCTGTTGTACAAATTAATTATTATTCCTTGCTCCTGCAATGACCCAATTTTCACTGGTGATTAATAAAGGTCATCATAATGTAGAGTCCTGTGACTGCAGTAGTCTGACGTACTTGCATGTTTCTCTGTTTTTTGTAGCTGGTGGCAACAGAAAAGATAAATCTCTGCGTATCATGAGCCAGAAGTTTGTCATGCTGTTCCTGGTGTCCAAAACTCAGACTGTTACTCTGGACGCAGCAGCAAAGATTCTCATCGAGGAGAGCCAGGACTCGTCAAGTCACAGCAAGTACAAAAGTAAGAAAGAAAGGAAGTGCAAACGAATATATCCTGGAATACAAATCCTGTTTCTTCTGTTTTATCAAAACTAAACATCATCCCTGTATTTTCAGCTAAGGTGCGGCGACTGTACGACATTGCAAATGTGCTGACCAGCCTGGGCCTCATAAAGAAGGTCCATGTCCGTGAGGAGAGAGGCAGGAAACCAGCCTTCAAGTGGCTTGGCCCTGTTGAATTCAAACATTCTGGAAATGCTGGTAATAATTAAAGACAAGCTTTGTTAACTATGCTAAAGTAGTTCTAACACTCCTGAACCCCTTCAGAGACCTCTGGTGCCAGTGATCGCTGTCATCTGTAAGGTGTTCTGAATAAAAGAGTCTACAAATGGCAGATTTATTGCCGATAACTGCATTTGTCATTATTGCTGTCATGCTAAAAGGTCCTTATCCATCTCACTTTCATCATCTGTAGGAAATACTGTGAACTTGGCGGCTGTCACTCTGCCTGAGGCCACGCAGCCAATGGCAGGCCAGGACCTCAGAAAAGCCAAGTTGGCACGCCACGCCTCTTTCAACATCACCCCAACTTCTGTGGCTATCCAGCGGCAGGTCAGCTCTTCTGCACCCAGCAGCCCACGACAAGAACCTATTGGTAAGAATTTGGCAATATACTGTTTTGTTTATTACAGTCGAGTATCTTTATATTATTGTCTGATAAATAGTTTTCTTTCCTCACACTGCAGGTCTGCCAAACCAGCCTGTGGATTATTCCAAAAAGACTTCAAACAACAATGCAGTGTGTCAGCTGCAGTTTGGAAACAGCACTGAGTGAGTTAAAACTCACACACACAGATACTCAACATGTTTGTAATCACCCTTGCATTCTCTTGGTTTAGATTTATCTGCAGTCATCCACCGCAGATTACAGTAAATTGTACTACTGTGTGCAGTACAATTTACTGCAGTAGCTCCTTTTGCTAACCTTTGCCAGGACAGTCTGTCAGTATTATTGCAGAGAATCCACATCTGCCTGTAACAAGGGTGAAGAGTCCAGTAGAGAAACTGTTCATCTCAAAATGAACTCCACTTTCAGACTGAAGCTACACAATTACATCCAAATGGATAAACTCTGTTTTCATTTTGACATATTAAAAGCTATTGACAATGTCTTAGTTATAAGATGCCATGGCTCCCCACTCTCTGAAGGGGTTTTTAATCTCAGACTCTCATACACAATATTTCACTCACTGCCTGTGTTTGCATTGGCTGGTGTGTTTAGCTTTAGGCTACATGTAACATGAGCTAACTGCTGTGGATATGAATAGTTTTTGTCTCCTATGAATGTATGCGTTGGCTCCATAGATACAGTACACAGTAGTTCATATTATTTCTATGGTTGGCCTGCTTGCTGGCCAAACCACAGCTGCCTCAAGGCTGTGGCTGTAAAGTGTTTTTGGAGGAAGACCGATAATAGGACACACAAGTGTGTGTTGAAAAGGAATATTTTAGACATGAAGTGGGATAAAAATGCACCCGAGGCAGTGGTATCCCACAGGATAAGAGTTGGAGGTTCATAGCTGGGAGGTGGCCAGTTAGAAGTCTGCACACCAGTGAGAGGGATCAGAGGGACATTTAGCCCCTTTTCTACCACAGAAACTTTTCCAAGGGTTCAGGAACCTTACTGCGTTTAGACCGGTGGGCCAGGAATTAGTTCCTCTCCCATAGTTCCTGGCTGAATGTTGCTGATTGGTCATTCACAAAACTCGCGGCTGCTACGTTTTGTGTACAGCTTCATTCACACAATAAGGAAGCACCGGGTGCCACTGGTATCACTACTAGAACAAGAGCCGGCCATTTCTTGTAATGTGTTGTAATTAGCACAAGCGAACAAGAGAGAGGGAGCTAACGAGTGAGCAAGAGAGAGGCGATGAGAGAACAGCGAAAGTGAAAACAAGCCGAACAAGACTTCATTTGTTTGTTTCTACTTTGGAAAGAGACATTCTAGAGTTGCTAGTCTCCATTTCCACCTCAGTTTGCCTCCTTTGAATCAAAATATCACATCCGTACAAACATCATAGTTGCACCACAGTAAAACATAAAGAGCATATGTGGAACCTGTCAGGGTTCCCATTTTTCATTTTCATTTTTAATGGAGCTCATCTATTTTTAAGCTATCTATTTCAAGCTTTAATTCTAATGACTACCCATTTCTTGCTACTTTCCCTGCAGTAAGCGTCCAGGCGCCGCACTGCAGGCCCCCACCCGCAGCAGCAGCAGCAGCCCGCTGCCTCTGTCCTCTGCCCATCCCACCCTGCTGGCACCTTCCCTCCACCCAGAGCATCTCTTCACATCTTCCCCCTCTCCCCACTGCTTGGCCTACCTGCCCAGCCTGTCCCAGCCCTCGGTGGTCATGCTGTACAGGGCGCCAGACAAGCCTAACCAGATGCCTGAAGGTCAGAGATCGCCCAGGCTGGAGTCTGAGGAGGGGAGGAAGAGAAGGAGGGAAGAAAGGGAAGAAGAGGGGACGGTGGTGAAAAAGAAGGGAGCGTCTGGGTTAGAGGAATGTGACATGGTGAGTTGGTGGTGTTTTAGTATGCTGAAATTTTTACAGAGAAAAATAAACATGATTAATATAATTCATATTCATATTAAGATTGACCGAGAACAGCATAATTATTTTGGTTCAGTTCAGTAATATGATTACATTACATCTTTTTTCTGTGCAGTTTTGCATCCACAATCACAAGATCCTCTTAGTAATTCTGGATAGCAGAGCATTAAATTGAAAATATGAAATACTACACGCTTGCTGATGAGGATAACTCCTGGTGTAATTAAAGACTTATCATATTAGTGATGTATAGGATATTTGATAATTGGAAAACCCTAGCAATTAATCAGGCCACACATTCCTAGTAATTGGAAATGTCCCATTTTTCACCATTAGATGCTCTTTTAGAAAGGTAGATTAAGAGAGTAGACTATAAGCACTGTACTTTTACATCAGGAAAATTCCTCCCCTTTTTTTTAACGCCAATATTTTTAGAATGGGAGAGTGTAAATCAGTGCAGTGATTTTAGTTGCTGAGCCATAAATTGTTACACATTATGATATAAAATGTTCATTCAAGATGGATTGTAAACTTTAACTTGTTTGAGGAATAGCTGCATGCATCTTGTTCACATGAATACAGCAGCAATACATGGTGGTTCCTCTATTTTAAATGTCCATCATCAGGTCCAAGTTAATTTATTCCCAGTGTTCGTTCTTTCTTCCAGATGAGAGATGAACCTCACAGGGAAGCAGCAGAGTGTTCACAAAGGGGTAACACCAGGACTTCCCCCAATCGCCCAGCAGGCCTCTCCAGAGAGCAGGCGTTCCATGAGAGTGGCAACAGCAGCAGTGAGCCGGCCCAGCCATCACACTACCTTTATGTACCCAACAATGCAGGTATATACACAACTGTTTGAAAACCCACTACACACAAGGATCTGTTGGAACTGTTAGCTGGACTCGAGAAGTATGTTTTTGTGCAACCTCATTTAGCAGTACACAGTGTTAACTGTACCATATGCTATATGTACAGTGTATGTTTCTGGGTTTGTCAAATGAAAGCCTCTGATGGGGACTGATGCTTTGTTGAATTGCGGCCGAAGGCAAAATGAGAAGTTCTCAGAGCATTTATATTTTCCACAATACATAGAATATGTATAGTCTATCTTCTAAAAGACTCATAATATTTATCTGCTCCATTAAACATTTCTTCTTTATTACATTAGGAAAAGTACAGTTTTTATTTTTTTAGCAGAAATCACAATGTTACAAGAGACTGTCTGTGGGTTCCTACAGACATGAAAATCCCATAAAGACTGGAGTTCATTTGGAAGTTTTAAACAATACAGATAATGATACTGATACTGATGAAACTGATAATTTTACAAGAAAGCAGTTTACATTGATTTCCAGGTAATACAAAACACTGGCTGAACGTATAACAAAATCTGATCGATTATATTTAAGAAGGGTAAAATACTGCTCTGTTTTTGATGTTTTAAGTATTAAACCTTTAAAACTAAAGAAGTGTGTGTTGCTTTTGAAAGAACGTGCCATTCTTTGCTCTACCACAGTCAAACCAATTATCTTAGTCTTAGTCAAAGCACATCTAAAAAGTAACAGCAGAATGTGCTGTAAAAATATGAACTGGTTTTAGAGTTGACTAATAGAAGACAGTATATGTACAAATCCTGTCTGCAAAAATCTGCATGTTGATGACAAAAGCAATCAAATGTACAGCTTCATGAAGACTCACCAAATGTTGGTTCAGCTGGGATTTGTTCCCAGGTGTTTAACATGTTTGGCAATCTACAAAGACATGACATCACACTAATCAACTATCACAATAAAGTTGTCAAGTAATTTGTCAACAATAGCACGGTGTTACTACATAGGTAAAGATGAAATATGGATTAAAGTATATAGTCACTTAAATGTAATCACCTCAAGGGAGTCAAACAAAGAGTGATCAGACAGTTAATTACCACACCTGTCGCCCTGCCTCAGTACAGGTCAGGTGACTTTTACTTCCTAACAAGTTTTTAATCACTGTAAGTGTAGTCCATATTTTTTATTTTTATTTTTTTTAAACACACCTCTTACCGTTTTCTCCTGATCTGTCTTCTCCAGGTCTGAATGGCCTAAACTTCCTCCTCTCTGCCGGCCAGCCACCAGCCGGTCTAGCACTTCCTCCCAGCAGTGTTCCCACCCTGGCGCTGCCCTATGTCCTGGTGCCCTCTGCAGCCCTCCCCCACTACCCCCTGGTGGCCAGCAGTCTGCAACAGCAAGGCTCTAATGCCCACAACAAACTGAGCTTCAGCCTGCCTGCTGTGATGTCACCTACCCACTTTATGATGGGGGCGGCGCCGTATGGCCTGGCAGCAGCATCAGAGATCAGCGGGTCACCGGTTCCATCGCCGTCCACGCCAGAACAGAGCAGGCTGTCAGCGGAGGGCACTCCGCGTTCTCCCTCAGGACCACGTCAGACTGTCAGCATCAACACACCAGAACCCCTGGTAGGAATTTTCTGCTCTAATGTAGCCCTCCCCACACATTCGCAGATCTCTGCTCTAATAGCTTATTAACTTCAACATAATTTGCCTTCATAATGATACATGACCTTTCTGGCATCTGCCACAGCACAGCTTGACATGAAAGCGAGTGCGGCATCTGTTTTGTGGAAGGTTTCCCCTCATTTAGACACTTTTTGTGTGTAACAGCGGTTCAAGTTGATTAATCTCTAGGTTGTTAAACAGGGATTAATGTTCTTGTCTGCAAAACCCAACACAGTCTGCCGGCCTTGCTCTTCTCAAACAGAGTCGTTTTTAGGCAACCTGCTGAAACGCTGGATGGCAAATTAATAGAGCATTAGAAACAATGTGACAAGTCAATGACCGTGTTGTAATGAGGCATAAACCAGGGGTGTCCTCTCTTTCCCATCCACTTTATTAAGCGAGCAGGGACCAAATTTGTCCATTTGGAGCATTCTGGAGTTTTGAGATTTTGTAGTCAGATGTTGAACAGCAACCTTTCGAACAACAAAAGAAACCCAATTCACATCCTTCTTCATGTCATCCATGGTGGCTGATTTCAGTCCTCTATAAAGAGCTTTTTTAGCAGTGACAGTTGACATGGCAATAATGTAACTAACCAGAGCAGGACGCAGTGTAAATGTTCTCCCATCTTACATCACTCTCTACCTTCACAGACTCCACATACTCCAAAGGAAACCACATCGTCTGCTTCTAAGGCTTTCTTCCAGACCCCAGGCACACTGGGAAGTGTAGTCAGTGCTGTGCCAGCTGCCCGAAAAAGAGGCACGGCACAGAGGAGACTGGACGTCGGCCACCCTCCGACCAGTTAGACATCTGAGGAGATGGAATGGGTGGCTAACATGCTGTTTTAACATTCAGGTGTTGGTCCTAAAAGTGAAAAATATGGTTTCAAACCACTGGTGCTTTGTTAGTGTATTAATAAAAAAATCAAGGGTTTCCTTCCAAAACACAAGAATATAAACTTTAGCAAAAGACTGTTTGCTGAGATGTAAAATGAACTCTTTCCTAAAATATGGGGGTTGGAAAGCAGAGACCTTAAGATAACTCACATTTTGCTAATGATTGTCAATTTTTACCAAACGGTGGGAATCTCATTTTTAAATGAAACTCCTCCGTTATTGGTCGTTCCGTTAATAGTTCAAATGTGCCTCATGGTTCAATTATGGGACACTAGATAGAGTGAATGAGTGAAGCAGTATTGCCAATGTAACAGTGCCCTCCTGTGGTGGGAGTCGGCCACTGCTGTATTTTGTATTTCAGCCTTAATTTTCCCTCCCACACATGATCAAGCTACCTAATTCCCCGTCACTTGTGTATTATAGCCCAATTTCTATTTATATTTTAGCTAATATATGTTGATTACAGGGACTGTAATTGAACATGAACTTTTTTTAGCACTAAGTATTTGACGATTGTATGTATATTGAAGTGATTGTCTTTAGTTGGCCCCTTCAGGTTTTGTTACATTATGAAGGTATAATAGGAAATCTATTAGCTGCTGATCACCGATTGACATCGGCAGTAGCAGACAATCCTCTCTCTGCTCATTTCAGAGTTACTGTGAGGAGAAAATCACTAAAGCCTTAAATGTTTACAGCCAGCCAGGTATCTCAAGGAACAGTTCTTAGACTTCATGTACTCATCAGGAAGACAAATGTTACTGGTGCTGTGTATGTTTTCACTGAGTATCTGAAACCATAGTGCTTAATGGTTAAACACCAAACCCTTGAGCTCTAAACTAAAGAACAATGTGACGATGCGCTCAGGTACTTGAATACTTGTGACTTTACTAAAGGTGGATTTTGGAGAGATATCAGAGTACTGTAAAGAATTTTTTATCCTTAATTTATCCAGGGAAAGTAGACTGAGTTTATATGCTGTCTTTTTTTTTAGCAGCACTGTTCCACATTCATACGGTCCGACACATTTGGGAGACTCCCAGTAAGACCGCACTCTTGTTGGCTGGTGCAGTTGGGGGTTAAGTGCCTTACTTAAAGGCACCTTGCTAAGAAGAGAGTTGTTGCCTCAGTACAGATTTTCTCAGGTTGCCCAGGAATTAGTATCAACAGCCCTCTAGTCACGAGCCCACTAACTTGCCTCCAGACAACTCAGCCAAAATATTGGTACTTTGTGGGAAGCATTCAGGAGAGCTTAGCTATGTCACACCAAAGGGTGCACAGATAATCCACTCTGACCAGTGGATGTGTAGTCATCAATGTGCAGTTTTATGTCAGCAATTATTTTTGTACATTGTTTTCATAGTGTCATTTATACTTTCACATGCAGAATGTTAAATGCTGATTTACTGTTTCTAAAATAATGAGTATTGCACTGCTAGTTTTAGTAGTTGTGTCTGCTGATCTTACTTTTACAAAACTCTGAGCTGTTCCTTCACTGGTGCTCTGCTCTCTGTAGTTACGGGCCAAACTGGTTTTCTTCTGTATGACTTTCACAAACTTTTAATTAAAAACATATGACGCTGACCAGCTTTGTCATGTGTGTGTTTTACTTTGATGGAATTTGTGACTTTGCAGATATTTTTTCACCAAAAGTGAACTAATATAATCCCGTTTTTTTAAAATGGCCTCCCCATTTTATCTTGAGCAGAAATGAAGAAAAAAAAAGTTTTATTTCAATAGCAATTTTGCTATTTAGTTATGCTCTACAAATGGGAAAAAATCCACTAAGATGGTTATCCATCTGTTGACAGATTTACGAATGGCTTCAGTTTAGCGAGTCCAATTCAGAATGTCCAAGCAGATGGAAGCAAGCCACGCTAATGTCGTGAGATGACACACTTCATCTGTAACACAATTCCTGTTGCTGCAAACTGCGCTGTTGTACACATTAAACACTCAAACACAAGATGGAACTGATGAGCTGGGTGAAGCCACAGCATTATAATGTGCGTTATTACAAAAAAAAAGATTCATTTCTCAGATATCAGAGTGGAAAAGCAGAAAGGTGATTAAAAACTCAAATTACACAAGCAGTAAACACGATAAACTGAGGTTAGATTCTTTTATATATAATGAATGAAATTCCAGTGGGGAGAGGCACATTTAACACATCAAGTGTGATCTCAGGGTCACACTTAAAAACACACACACCATCTGTCTGAGGACATAAACATCTAATCAAAGCTTTTATATCAGCGCTAAAACTGAGCTGAGGGAGCTGCCAATTTGTGTTTGGCCCCTGTGAGGCATTTATGACACTAAACCTCAGCAGATGGGACCATTACGTTTATATAGACAGGTCGTTTTAGCCATGTATCTGCTCTGGCCAAAAACCACTTCAATGAAAACACACGTTCAAAACAATTCGTTTTCAAATACACTACTACTGGTATTCCTACCACCCTGATTACTTCTAACTACTATAACATTTGAAACTATTACTACTACTACATGATGCTAACTTCTACTGCTGCTGCCTGTTCTACTAATACTGCTACTACTAGAACTACTATGCCACTAACTATTGCTAGTTCTACTACTACTACTGCTGTAACTGCAGTTACCACTGCTGCTACTACAACAGCTACCAGTGCTAGCATATCCATGCTACCACTACTAGCTAGCACTCTTAGTAAGATTGCTATTAATACTACTAACTAGTACCTACCGCTACTATTACTGATAGAACTACTTACTACTACAGATACATTACCAGGAGTACCCAGTAACTGACTAACTGATTTGGTCTTTAGGTCAAAAGATATCTAACATTACAGGTTTAGGCTAAAACTGGGATAAATTTGGCTAAAAGGTGAAAGCTTTTTAGACATCTAGTTTAGGCTACATATATAGCAGTTGCTTCGACATTATTTAATGACTATATTCCAACATATACTTAAAACTCACCGTGAATCAACATTATAGGGAT
The DNA here is from genome assembly GCF_020085105.1 of Siniperca chuatsi. Lineage (NCBI taxonomy): Eukaryota > Metazoa > Chordata > Actinopteri > Centrarchiformes > Sinipercidae > Siniperca > Siniperca chuatsi. The sequence continues at coordinate 18,699,041 of NC_058064.1, forward strand.
TTAAAGGAATAGTTTGACATTTTGGGAAATACGCTTATTCGCTTTCTCGCCAAGAGTTAGATGAGAAGATGGATACCACACACATCATGGCTGCCCTTTTAAATATGAAGCTAGAGCCAGAAAATCGGGTTAGCTTAGCTTAGCATAAAGCCTGAGGCAGTGGGAAACAGCCTGGCTCTGTTGAAAGATTTTAAAAAAATCCAGCCCAGCACTTCTAAAGCTCAATAACACTTTACATCTCATTTGTTTAATTTGTTAATCTGTTAAAAAACTGTTTAAAAGTTTGCAGTTTGACTGGGGGTTATGTGCTGGACAATTTCTTGGCCGAGCGCAGTGATAGTGAAGCATCTCTGTGTTTCTCTACTGTATTTCAGTTACTCTACTTTAAAGTGTAGTTAAGACTTGCTTAACTTTTAGCCCACGTTTTACCAAGACATCTAGATATTTGTTTGACCTGCAACTCAACAAACGGTGCTTACTGGTTGTGCCTACTAGAAGTACTATTACTAGAGTACAGGATTCATAAACAGGTGTATTTTATTCAAGGTGCAGCTGGATACAGTTATAACCATTGATAGCAGCAGTGGTCAGAATATGTGGGTTGAGTTTTCACACTGTGATATGTTCAAGAGCATCCAGTGATCTTAAATTGGCCTGTGGGCTTGGTGTTGACCCCCCCACCCCCAAAAATCGATGCCACGTCTTCATTTATTTTGCTCACCCGGCCCTAAAACCAAATGTGCCCACTGTAAACTGACTACCAATGTTTGTATGCTTACTTCTGAAACATTATGTGGTCATAAATCGCTGAATGTTGTCAGCAGATGTTTCCTGAGGGCCCAGAGTGAGACTTCATTCCTCTATGAAGGCAAGAGAACATTCAAAATACTTGCAGTTTGAAAAGTTCCATAAGACAGTGAATGAGTGTGAAAAAGAGTGTTCCTCTTTCCTTTACAAAGGGGCTATATGGCCATTTAGGGGGGAAATATCAACATCTGAAATCCTTATACAGTGTCTCTAAAATACAGAGGATCACATCTGAAAAACATGTAATTTTGTGTACCTACTATCCTTTAAAAGTACCATAATCCATCCCATTATTATTTTATAAGAACAACCACCTTTGTTTTCTCTCTAAAGTGAATTTTGGTTAAAAAAAACCCCCACTCCATTCATTTCCGTTCATTTATCCGTGGCTCAGCTGTGGGACTTTGTGTCCATATAAGGGAAAGGGGAGCTGCAGCGCTACCTGCTTCAGTCTGTTTTTGGTTTTTATTACTGCTTAGCTTCTGCTTCCAGAAATTCTTTCTGAATTACACTGTTAGGCCTTTTAAACCCAGGTGTGTTGTCAGATTTGCTGAACTTTGCCTTTAAACAAATAGCTCCTATTGAAGTGAATATTGCTAATGCTCGTGAACACTGCCACTAACACTTCCTATAATTTTTTCCTATAAGTCTTTCATATTGCTGTTGTGGAATTTTAGCCCACTGTTCATTGCGTTCTGCTTCACCTTAAGACACACTGGTAGGTTTTCGGGTTCTGCATCTGAACTGGGTCGGGACCAGTCCAAAATGTGGACTTGCTTTTGTGTTTCGGATAAATATCCAGAAAACATCCTGTCCTATGTTCAAATCAAATGCAAATAATAAGCTAAAACGACCCCAATTCAGATAACGTATTAATTCTAACCAATTATATTTTGTACAGTCACTCTAAAACATCATGTGTTCACCTTCATGTGATCTAGGATCTAATCTTAACCAATTTAAGAGACCTCTGTATTTTTAAACCATATGACATTTGTGTAGAAGTGAATGATCTTTACTTGAATCTTGCACTTCAGTCAAAATGTCTCTTACACAACCTTTATTTAATCAAGTAATCTCATTGAGATCGACATCTCTTTTGCAGTGTCTAGTATCTGCACATGATTTGGTCACTAAAGAAATTGTGGCTTCATTTTGTGGAAAAAATGACCGTCTCATGTATATCTTCCAGCTATTGTGATCATGGTCTGATGTATATTCACAGTAATTGGCCTTGTCATCATCCACTGAATAATGCTGAAATGAATAGTCGTCAGTCTGAAGAAGTTACGTATGTTAGAGATTATTGCTTACAACATGCAGCTAATTTAATATTCTTCTATCAAGCGCTCTATTGTTAAGGACCTTTCCAAATAAACAGCATAATTGAAAAATAATGAAGCTGAGGTTTGTTGGCGACAGTGCAGGGTACTATCTGCTCTGCACTCCACTCACTGCAGATGATAGTCTAACAGCAGGAGACTTGGATCAATGACCCACGTTGGTTTAGCTAAAAAAAACTAACAGATTTACTGCGTCTCTGTTTACATTAAAGTCTTTAATTAGGCATAATTCAAGTCTACCCTTAAAAGGGGTTAATTTTATGGTGTAACCTTTTAATTAAAATGAATTAATCATGCCAGTCTGCCTTCAGTGCCGCCACGTAGCTTCACTGTGGGGAGACTTGTAGTGATGCCACGAGAACGGTCATGAAACTAAAGGTCGCGGGTTTCATAACCAGCAGAGTTTGTCGTGTTGCGTGTCTTGTCAAATTCTGCTGAATCCATGCTTGCTCCCTCATTGTGTGGCCCTGTAACAGTGTCAGCTTAAAGCTTTAAAAATGTAAAACACGGCTCCTTTCATTCATTAACAACAAACCAAACAAAAGTATTTCGTAATCTCTAATTTAAGTTGCTTAGCAGGAAGCTGGGTCCAATTTGGCCTTGCAATATGTGTAAGCCTAAAGGAATGGTGCTGTGTATACGTTTATTGTGTTTGCATTATCATATTTTTTCTACAACTAGGCTTGTGGACAGAGACTTGCAGTGGTCATTATGCACCCGAACTGGATTTTTTCTCATGCTGAATTTCCACAGTAAAACATTGGCTTGTCTGTCTTTTTCATTTGCATCACAGACGTCAGCCATGCTGTATGTTCAAAGTTATTACCAGGATGCGGCCTGTGGTGGCTTTGAGCAGTGCTGCACTGGCAGGCGTAGTGTCATTGCAACAGTATATTATGTTATACTGTAGTTATAATGTCAACCCTATCCCCCCCTTTTTGGCTTTTCTCTGTGCTAGAAACATTTTTCCTGCTTACAAGGCAACCATGAACAAGCCATCATTTATGACAGTCTGTGTCCAGCAGGGGGCAGGATAACTGCAAGTTTGGACAGTATTTCTCATATGAATTATTATACATATATAGATATATATACATGTATTCATAGATGCACACTGCTGCCCCAGAAAAGCAAAGTGTGGGCTATTTGAGTCTGCTGTCTCTTCCAGTCACTTCCTGTGATCCTGACAGGAAGTTCCCTTATCCTGCAGAAATCCACAGAAGGTTCTAGAGCTTTACACGCGCGGAGCAGAAGAAAGTGGCACCCACTCCATGCCACACAGTCAGCGATCCTGTATTCACCGTCAGCTGCTGCAGTGATAGATCCAGCCACAGAAGCCATCAGAAAATGTGTCCTCCAGTGTCCTTGAGTCATTTAGGCTGGATGCCAAAACTCTAAAAAAAAAAAAAATTGCATTACATTTGAAGTCAGAGCCATTGGTCCAAACTCATTTAAAACAAAGTAGGACATGTCCTTTTTGGTACAGGAGTAATACAGCTTATCTTCACCATAGGTTTCTACTACCACTAATTCGCCCACACAGTGTAGACAGAAGACCAATTCAACACTCCTCACATGCTCTTCCCATATGGATTGTTTTGGGGGAAATCATATCAAATGTGGCTTGTCTGTGTTTAATGATCTGTCACATTGAACTGCTCTTTAACCCTTGTATAACCAGCAAGGCTGCCACTGTACACGTTTCCATGGCAACATGGATGTATTTGAAATTAATTTAAAGGGAAAACAGGTTTTTTCCCTTTTTTTAAAAATTAAATTCTCAGGAGGCCAAGTCAGCCATCAAAACAAGGCCTATAGAAACTCTTCCATGTAAGCTGTCCAAGAGCCTATTACATTCGCATATTTACCCAGGTGTATGTGAGCGCAGCAATGGTTCTTTGTCCTCCATTTAACATTTGTTCTGATTTCTGACAGCACCTGAAGGCAGCTGTGTTGAGTTCACGCCCCTTGAAACCCCTCCTTCCACTGACACTTTAAATACGTGGAGTATGCAGCGGATGGGTCAGTTCGGTGGAGGATACACGGTGTACGCACTCAGCAGGACCTTAGCCGTTTTCACGAACCGTAACGTTACCTGCTTTTTTCAACATCTACGTTGAGGTAACTTTTTTTATTTTTTTAGTCTAACACATTCTTAAACTGAATGCTGTTAACGTTAGATTTCAGACTGGTTTACTGACAAGCAACATGTTTGCTAGTTTTATTTACTGAATACATTACATTTATTATGTTGGTGTCTGTACTCAGCCTGAAGAGCAAATATAGTGTTTCTTACACGTTTACAAACTAGCTTTAGGGCAACTTTTGCGCAGTTACCTTAGCCGCAGGTTCTAAGTGAATCTTTTTACTGTTGCAATGTCTAATTTCAGTTACTAATTTGGATACACTGTTGTTTTTTGGCATTTATAGCCGAGCAAATTGAAGTTAAAAAGTACAGGAGCTAGCTATTACACTAGTTTTTCATTAGCAAGTTTAAAACACCCAAAGCCAAATTATCAAGCTAACAAGCCAGTGCCTAACTAAAGGGTAACGTTAGCACACAAAAAACATGCTAGCCTAAATCAATTTATATTTATAATGTTATAAATATAACGTTATAGTAAGAAGTTAACGCTGCTTTGTGGTTTTATTGTGATTAAATATGTAACGAATAACCTTTTGTGAGCGCGATTCCTACAGATTCCTAAACAAAGACACTGAGAAATTGTAATTATTACCGCTTACATTGATACAGTCTAGCAGCCTCTATTGGTTCAATATGTTTTAATGGGTCAGAGAGGTTACAGTGTGTATTGACAACGGTCTTCTGAAAGGTTATGTAACAAGTGCCAGGGGAAAAATGGAGTTCAATTAATAATCAGATAGCTATAAGTTCATTTAATGGCAGTAATGTATTCCAGAGTTTCCACATTAAAAAGGTTCAGTGACTCACCCTTACTTCAAAGAGTTCAACAACAATAAAATTTCATTAGTCTTGGTTCAGTGGAACACTTGCGAGTCCAGATGATCTCAAAGCTGTTTCAGATTCTTTTCTGGGTACTAACACTGAATACTGAATGAAATTTAAAGACACTGAATATCAGCACAAGTATTGGTCTTTCAATAAAAATTAAAAAAAAATTCATTAATGAATCAAAGACACACATCTAAATCCTAAATCTTAGTGAAGCTATTACCACTGAACTCTGTGAAACTAAATTGACTGTGGTAATCTACACGGGCAAACTACAAGCACTTTCTATCAAAGTACACAACAGCCGACATGTTGGTCTGAACACTTCAACACTGACCTTCTCATCACACCCAACCCCTGAGGGTAATGTGATGGTAATGTTAGTGGTCTTTTGATCTCCTCTCATGCTCAGGCCTGTTCTACAGTCCCTGATCCAGAGAAGGATTTAGCGACTGACAAGATGAATAGTTTCTACTGTTTTGTGTCTTTTCCCCACCAATTAATTAAGAATAACAGAGCTTTTTAATTTTAGTCTTCAAAGTATGTCACCGCTTGCTTTGCGGTGATACACCAGGAAAGTCTTAAAATGTCAAATTTGTCTTATGGTACCTCATCAACGCCCTCTTGACACATTTTTAAAGGGGAGTGAGTCTGTAATTATAGACAGATGCACATGTGAATCAGGGAGTGAATGGGAGTGTCATGTGGGCTATGTGGTAACAACAGTGTTTACTTCACACTCACACTTCCTCTTTCCTGTTTGTGTTTGTATCCAGCAGCCATGGCCCATCAGACAACAAAAGCCCTAAGGCACGGCGCCCCGAAACATTCCTTTGGGTATTAGTCTGCCCTGTTGTTTAGGCCGACCTCTTTTTTTTTTTTTTTTTTTTTTTTTTTTTTTTTTTCTCAGGGTGGCAGTTGTGGCTTGGAGCGGTGGTTTTCAATTCAACCATATGCAACATTAGAAATCAAGCTACACAGGTTCTCAAAGGCAGATGTAGTTATTACAATCTGAACAGAAAATGAAGACGAACAGACAACGTAACCCTGCCTCAGATGCTTAAGCCTCTCATATTGTCTTTATATATCTTCTCAGAACCAGAAACAATGCCAAACTGGGGAGGAGGCAACGAGTGTGCAGCATGCCATGGGACAGTTTACCACGCTGAGGAAGTGCAGTGTGATGGGAAGAGTTTCCACAAATGCTGTTTTCTCTGCAGTAAGTACAGCTGTGACACCTAAACTCCTGGACTAAGATCAAATTTAAAGGACCATAGCAGTGTTTTTGCATGTTTTAGCTCATGAAGTAGAGATCGACTGTATTTTATGGCACTGCTAACAATTTGCATGATGTCTTCTGTGGCTGTGCAGGAGCTTTCTAACATCTGAATTGACAACTGAAAAGCAGATAGAGAATAGCAGGATAGAACCCAATACAGGGATGAGTCAGGAGAAAGACTTGTGGACTCAGTTTCACCTCTCCACAGCTCATCAAAGGGAGCTTGTGCTGACTTTTCTCTCACTGGTCATCGGTTGTTGAGTTCACCCTGCATGAAATGTCAGTGAAGATGTTCCAGCAAAGACCTCGCACGGAGACCAGGATTATACAAACGCTTTCATTTAGCTGCCATCGAGAGAAGACCAAAGCAATCTGAGCCACAGAAGAAGAGGTTTTTTTTCCAGAGGTTCCTATACAAAGGCAGCTTTGTCTGACACTCCTACAGAGGAGATGATGAGCAGGGGGACTTCGTGTCCTTGGCTCTCCTTTGCCCTTTCCTTCAGTTTCTCAGTTTGACATTCTTTGACATTCGCCACTTTTCATTTCTCTGTATAAAAGGGAGTTATATACTGACAGAAATGTCACACAGTTGCAAACAGAGCTTCATATGACTCTTTGTACACTGACTGTGTCTTTATCTTCTTGATTTGCTTATACTCTATGCCAGTGGCAATGCATGAAGATTAAAGATCTAACTGTAGTGGAGGGGAACTGGAAATACTTGTGACGAAAACTCAGAGAAACCATAACAATTACAACAAATATGGTTTAAGGAAATATGAGGATTTAGGAGCGATTTGATTGAACATACAGGAATCTTCTAACAAGCTCGTAAAGCTTTCATTTTAAAAGCGTTGGCTAGAGACGTAACTGAAGACGTTTGTCCAGCCAGCTGTGTGAAATCTTAAACCACTATCAGATGGTCACACAGTGCAAACCAGTGTGTGAAGAATTCAACTAATCCCAGCAGCCAGTGTGCAGTCTTAAGCCACTGCAATGCTTTTGTTTTTTCAAACAATGCATCCTTTACTCTGTACAAACCTGCCAAAAATAGATTTCTCCGACAGCAACTGTATACTATTACTGATAAATCTAATAAATCCTGTACTGTTGTCAGAAAAACATATATGATGAAAATCTGGATAAAAATGGCATACATCTAAAATGTATTTCCACTACTGAATGCCTTTTCTCACTTTGTTTATGTATTAATAGTTTTACTATATAGGTTGATGAACACCTAGATGATACTTGTTGCGTGTCATGAATGGGGAAATTAGCTATAGAGACCAAGTTTTTTGTAGCAGGCTTGTTTTCAGCCCCGGAGGTTGCCGCTTGGTGTAAACACTGAATTAAGTTAAAGTGGCAGTGTTAAATTGAGCTAGATGGGTCAGTTGAAGTGGAATTCTTGAAATAATTTACAACCAGTTCAAGTGTAAAAACTGAAAGATGTGAGCTGAAGTGTAAGCAGTGAAAACAGTTGGAGTAAATTGTGTATGAACATTAGACGTTGTAGATCCTTGAAATTTGAGTTTTTTTGTTCAGAAGTGAAGATTTGTAACCTGAAAGGGTTTGAAGTGTCAGTTGAACTCAGTTGACGTGCAAGTGGTAAAAGTAGTAGTGGTCAGTAAAAGTGTAAGTAATGAAAGCTCTTCAATTCACTTGCACAATGCACTTAAATGAAAGTAATTTAATTTAAAGTGTAAGTCAAAGAGATAGTTGAAAGGCTCTCAATTTCACTGTTTTCTTCTTTTATTCTTTAATTGACAGTTCATCTGCTTTGAGTAATGAAACTTTAACTGACACATCAACTAGAAATTAGTTGATGTGTCAGTTAAAGTTTCATTACTCATTCTTACACTTCAGCTGACACTTCAAACAGTTTTAGGTATCAGATCTTCACCTTTCAATAAAAACAAAACTTAATCCACTCTTCTAAGTCCCACAACTTCCACTGTTCATACACAATTTACTCCAACTGCTTTCAGTGCTTACTGTTCAACCAATGCTTCAACTGAAATCTTTCAGTTTTTTACATTAAAACTGGTGCTAATTTCTTTCAAGACTTCCACTTCAACTGACCCTTCCAGTTCAATTTATCACTCACACTAAAGCTGACATCTCAACTAATTTTAGTGCTTGAAGTTCAGCTGAATCTTCCTCTAAAATCTTCTACAGCGCACACTCTTGAATTGACACTTCAGCTTCATTCAGTGCTTACACTTAAACTGAAACTATCAGCTTCTTTTAGTCCTTCCATTTTAAATGCCACTTCAACTTCTTTCAGTAGTTGCATTTCAGCTGCCACTTCAACTCCTCTCAGTATTTCAAATGTCTCACATGCAAGTTTTCAGCAGCGAGCAGACGTAAATTTAGCCTTTTGTAGTTAATATAATAATTTTACAGCATCGCCCTCTTTCTCCCTAAAACCAAGAGCAGATGCTAATTGTTGTCTCTGAGAACATTTCAGCGACATCTGGATCACAGGAAGATACTGTATTTCTTTGCTAGGTGCACAGTGACACCATTCCACTTATGTAACTCCTTCTGTGTGTGTGTGTCCTCAGTGGTCTGCAGGAAGGGCTTAGACAGCACCACACTGGCTATTCATGACCAGGAGATCTACTGCAAGTCATGCTACGGGAAGAAGTACGGCCCAAAAGGCTACGGCTACGGTCAGGGGGCGGGGACGCTAAACATGGACCGAGGAGAGCGGCTGGGAATCAAACATGAAGAGTAAGATAGGCTGCTGCATAAGCCCCAAATGTAACATAATGTATTTTAGATGTATATTTAGATGCACAGGTTTGAGTCAATTTGACTAATCCTTATGAAGCATGATCACTATGATTATTTCAACCAACATTGAACAAGTATGCTGTGTGGTCACTGTTTGGCAATATGACACTGTATTATCATGCAATTCATCACTGCTGTATGCTGTTGCTCAGAGTTGTGTTGTGCTTCTGTCTCCCCGTGTTGCTTGCTATGCTTCGTCAGAGCTGTGTTGACATCCATTCCAGCACTGAAATGTTTCCATCTGATGGGATGATAAAAAACGAATTAAGTGCAAATGTACAAATTTAGATGCAATTTAACAGTAAAATGCCCTGCAGTGCTGCAAGTAACTACGAAATTACTTTAAATTTGACTCCGTTTTGCAACTTTTTAGATTCAATACAATACAAATTACATCTTAAAAGGTCTGAATAAAGGAACATTCATCAGACTTTATCATTCATCAGAATTGCACAAGTGGTTGCCATGAGTTGCCAGTGCTATTGTCTCCAAACAGTATGCATTCATGATGCTGAACTTGAACTAGTTCCCAAATACATGAACTTGAAAAAAAAAAATACTTGACATAGAATTGCTGACGTGGTCAAAATGCCAAAAAAAATTGGATTTTACTTTGGCCATTATTGCCCTCCACTAGTATAGCAGCTTTCTAACTTGACCAGAGAACAGCATGGTGCTGTATTTCAACATGAGTCAGTGGAAATAGCTAGATGAGTGGGTAACTGGTAGTAAGAGCCACTACTGGGTGGCCTAGTGATTAGAGAGATTGTCCAGTAACTAAAAGCTAACAGGTTTTGTCTCTTGTTAGCTTTTAGGACCGCAATCTAAATGTCTGTAATGTAAGGGTCCTAAGTTAGTAGGACGAGTTTCACTGTCAGGTCAGCTACAGTACAGATCGGCAGTCCTGGCGCTTGTAGGACACTTCAGCAGGCCAAATACAAAAGGCTTGAGTCCTCCAGTTCAAATATGTTATGTATGAAACCCTCTGCTGCATCCTTTTCTGTTTCTCAATGCCTGAACCACAAAGCTTTGAGAGAGGAAAGAAATGTTGACAGGAATATTCGCAAACAATCTGCCCCTTTATCAAATCCATCTTGGCTGCAGCAGTTCCCAGCTGGTTTGGTGAACAGTGTAGATCCAAGAAGAGAAAAGTCCAAGCTGAAGTCTGAAATTCAGAGTGATGACCGAAGAGCTTAATACATCATCTAATAGATCCGGTTCATTGCTTTGCATGCATTAGAGGCCCTGGAACGGGTCTACTTTCTGGGCACTCATACTAAAAAAATGACATCCACTTCTGAGAGCTGAAGAGTGTGTATCCTTACATACACAGGATATGAAAGCACCATAAACACAACACCTACCCAGAATGCTTACTCCTGCCTCAGACGTGGTGATGACTGTTATGAAAGAGTTTATTATGTAACCAGCAGAATCCTGCTTTCCCTCCTCTCTGTCCTCTGCCACAAAGGGCTTCATTCATGGGCAACTGGGGCTGGCAGTCACCCTCCGATAAGCACCGCTCCAGGGTCCCAGTGTGCCCCGCTCACTTTCCCACCAATGTCTGAGCACAGAGAGAGGGATAGTAGAGGAGGAGGGTGTGCCAGGTTTATTTCTGGTCTTTTTAAAAATGGTATTCACAATCATTTATAAAGTTGTCAGACAACAGATATTAATGAATTCAAGAATTAATGTTTAACTGATACATAATTAAGGTTCTTGCTAAGGTATTTATTACGGCAGATGGCAGTGTTTTGGGTCATTCTTGCTTCACTATTAGTAAATGAGTAAATGTTTTGACGAGAACAGAGGAGGTTCTGGTACGGAAAGAGTTTCATTCCGAAATCAGATATTCACCACTTAAAAAAGTGTTTTTTACAGAATGATCTGTAAAAACTTATTTTCTATGACATTAATTACTTTTTAAAGGATCAATTTCAGTCTTTAGATGACAAAATAATATATATTTATATTTAAAAACTAGATGATTTAGATTTTAGACATACTGAATGATGGTGATTTTTGGATTCATGTTTTTTAGAAACAATTTGTCATGTGCATTATATGCCCCCCCCCCCCAGGACACAGACTCACAGACCGACCACCAACCCCAACCCATCCAAATTTGCCCAGAAGTTTGGAGGTTCCGAGAAATGTGCCCGGTGTGGAGACTCTGTCTTTGCAGCCGAGAAGATCATGGGGGCAGGCAAGGTGAGAGTTTTATCTAAAGCATCTTCTGCTCTCTGTTGACGCCACAGAGCTAAGGCGATGCCTTCATATTGCTTGTTTTGGCTGACCACTCATGCAGAATTAAAAACTGAAATATCTCAACAATTATTGGATGGATTGCCATGAAACATTATACAAACATTCATGGTCTCAGGAGGATGCATGCTATTGACTTTGGTGATCTGCTGACTTTTTCCTCAAGTGCCACTAGCAGGATAAACCTATTCAGTGAGCTATCTAAACATCTACTAGATGGATTAGCACAAACTTTATGCAGACATTTGTGGTTCCCAGTGGATGTATCCTAACGACTTTGGTGATCCCGTGAGGTTGACATTCGTAGTTTTGAGTGAAACATCTATTGAATGGATTGCCATGAAACTTGGTACAGACACTCACGTCCCCCTCAGGAAGAATTGTGATCCCCCTGACTTTTCATCTTTCCAGTGCTTTGGCTTATGAGCAAAACTAGGGACTGTCCCATCAGCCTCAGCTGTACTTTGTGTTTAGCGCTAATTAGCAAATGCTAACATGACATAAACCAATATGGGTAACATGTTAAACATTCTACCTGTTAAACATCAGCATGTTTACATTGTTCTTTTGCTCATGTTAGCATGCTGACTTTAGCATTTAGCTCAAGTCACTGATGCGACTTAGTACAGCCTCACAGAGCTGCTAGCTTTGCTGTAGACTCAGTAACCAATACATTGACAACAGTATTCGATTAATCGATCATAATCATTTCAACATTACACTTTGGATCATTGTTCATCTCTGTATGTAGGATATAGTAAATATTCCAGTAAAGCCAGAAAGATGAGTATGCAGAATAAAAAACACACTTTGGATACAGTATGCACTGTCACGCTGTAAATTGAGGCATCTGCCATTTGGCTTTCACTTGTTGAGCCAAGTTGAAATAAATTATGACTCTTGGCTAAGGTTATTAATTTATTGTCATGACAACACTGACGGAGAGTGTACAACTAGGCTGTGCCTGGGAATCTGATCTTGTACCACAGACTTGAAGAATGTGCTCCTGCAACTCTATTCTGGTGTTTCTTGTTGACACTAATGACAAAACTTAATGTGTTTAACAGAATTTAAGCTGCAGTGTGAACTTAACTGGGTTATAATTGACCTCGTGTAGTGTGTATTCAACTTTTACAGAACGATCATTATATACAGTTTTAGCATCAACAGCCCCAACAGAAATCAAACCTCTAACCCAAGCCGTGTTGGTTCCGTGAACTCCACAGGACCACAATCTACATCACAAACCACACACGGGTGAAACTTGTTTGACCGGATTGAACGCACATGGTTTTTACAGTGCTGAACCACATGCGGGAGGTTTGGTGTGGTCTCTCCTAATGAGAGAACACAAATCCTGTTTTCTGATTGAAGCCAACCCATAAAGTTTGGATGGGAGCTTCCTAACAGCTGGCGTTAATCGTGCGAGGCTGCCTGGACCACTGGGGTTCTGGCAGATGTTGTTGACACACAAATTTACAGTAGATGAAGTCATGAGGCCTACACTCTTGAGATGTATCGGCAGGATGTTTAGTGCTGAGGAAGAAAATCAATGAGTCTCAGAGTAAACTTGTCCCCAGAGGAGCAAAGATTTGTGTTCTGCAGATATCTGTTTCCTCTAAAAACGGGACCATTTCCTGTCGCTGAGAGCTGTTAATGTGTTTCCTAATGGGAGGAAATCTATGGGAGGCTTTACTCATTTGCTAAATATAACTGTAATTTTCTGTATAATGAAGACATTCAGAAAACTGAGCAGCTTTGATGGGACTTGATGAAGGAAATGATGACATATGCTCCAACATCTGTTATCAGCAGTTATCAGCTGTAAATAACTACAAACACTGTGCAAGCCTAACAGATGAAGGTAGATTTAGCATAAAAGCTTGAACTTGAACAGCTGCCACTGTAGGTATAAAATTCAAATTCTCTCTTTCTCCTCATAGCCGTGGCATAAGAACTGCTTCCGCTGTGCAAAATGTGGCAAGAGCCTGGAGTCGACCACTCAGACTGAGAAAGACGGAGAAATCTACTGCAAAGGTGAGATGAAACGGAATACGTGTAGCGTTAGAGCATTACAACACAACGTTTCTGTTACAACTTTGAATTTCTGATGGGATTACTGTCGTTACTAAGATTTCACAGAGAGCCAGGAATAATACAAGGTAAAATCACATTTGCGTTAGCCAACACATGTTGGCAGAGCAAGAGCAGAATAAATCCACCACGCACGGCGACATGAGCAATCTGCCGGAGAGGGATCCAGCAGCAACAAATGTTCTCACTAAAACATCCATTAATGAGTAATATGTTTAGTTAGTTTGTGTGATCACTGACATAATGGCCCTAAATCCTCTCAAACTGTAGTTCTTCAACAGAAAGGTCATGGCATGAAGACAGATGTTGACATGTAAGAGTTGAGCATGACAAAATGAACACGGCGCAAACTGCAGTCTGATGAAGGTCCGCTACAACAGGTAGCGTGCGTGTGTGTGTGTGTGTTTAAGTTGTAGGAACTGGAATCAGGTTTGTTTGGCCTCCCAAACGCACGGCATGCCTCTAGCCATGGCAGTGTTGCGTTGCCATGGCATTTTTTTCATGTTCCCCAGAGGATGACGCCTAATGACTTCGGTGATCCGCTTTCTGACTTCTCCTGTAGCGCCACCACGAGGTTGACATTTGCTGTTTTGAATGAAATGTCTCGACAGCTGTGCCATGAAATTTGGTACAAACATTCGTGTGGATGAATAATAATAACCCTTACCTTTTTCATCTAGTGCCATCATCACATCAAGGTTTCAATTCGTCCAATACTTTGGTTTATGACCAAATACCTGCCATCTAATACTTTGGTTTATATAGGTTATATATAACCCTTATATATCAGCCTCAGCCACACTTTGGGTTTAGTGCTAATCAGCAAATGTTAGCATGCTAACATGCTAAACTAAGATGGTCAACATGGTAAACATTACACCTGCTAAACATCAGCATGTTAACGTTGCCATCGTCATGTTAGCATTTAGCTCTCAGTCACTTATTGCTGAGGCTAAGAGAACCTTCAGGAACCAAACACAACAAACGTTTCCAGTCTGGTTCAGACTAAAGAAAACAAACTGCAGGTACAGTATGATCACACTGTGAGAATTCAACCTGATCCAAACGACAGCGACAGCCGTGTCTTTGAAACCAAAGTTGCAACACTCGGGTGGAACTGTTGCCGCAGCAACACGTTACTGCAGATGTGATGACTGTGAAATAAGCACTTAGATCACCTCTGTTAGATTTACATACATTTGACTGTCTTATGATTCAGTCAGGTCAAATTTACAGCTGACACCTGCTCATAAAAATGATTAACTAGTTATTCACAAATATCGATTTGTGGATAGATGAAAAGGTTTCTCAGCATTATGTAGAGAGCGGCTCTTGCAGCCAAGTCACTGCTGATGTGATCATACTGTATCAGCCCAAACAGAACTGGATGTACTGGCTCTTATGTAACAACCCCTTGACACAAAACACACTCTTTCACTCACAGATGAGCTGTTATGTCACATTTGGTGTGTTGGTTTGGCTGGACGACACTGGCCTCGTCAAGCTAACAGAGCTGCTTACTGTACTCTAGACTTTAGAGGGCAGAAACATCTGCAGTCTGACCTCCACAGTGATTTCTCCCTCCTCATCAGCACAATGAGATGGGACGGTTTGGTTAAACAGAAGACACACACACACAGTGATACACACTGGCAGACATAGAAGCCGACATAAACACACAGACACACACACACACACACAGATGTCAGCAGATGGATGTTTGCTGAATGTCATAATGAAACCTTGTACTGATGAGGAGGAATGCTGCATCTCAGCTCTAAACCCAAACAGACCAGACTCTGCTGCTGCTATCAATCAGTGGTTTCGCCTCTAACAGAGGCATCCTGACTCTGTCTCTGCAAACGAAAGGTTTCCAAACACTTTTAACAGTTTGTGTAAAACTATCCAGGAGGGGTTTGCAGAGACTTTAAAGAATTGAGCTCACTGCTCAGGTTGTGGTCAAACACAACCTGAGCAGTGAGCTTATTTTAAGCGTCACATGTTGATGGGAGATAAACGGAGTGTTAGAGCTGGGAAACTGCACTGTGCGAGACGTTCTTTGTGCACACACACACACACACTTAGGTGTTGAAGGTGGTCAACACTGCTGGAATTATGTGCAACAGGAAGATGAGGGGGATGTCATTAGGCCTTTACTACAGCAGGAAAAGCACAGGTGTAAATAATAAATGGATGGTGGCTGAATTCCATTTAGCTGCTTCAGTTTCAGGGTCTCCTGGTATTGCGCATGCAGGCTCACTGTCACACTGTCATGGCTTACTGGGACAGCTGAAGAGAACAGAGCCATCCTCAATGTTATCAGTAACACAACTGTGATTTTCCGACCATGACAGGTCAAAATGCGTCACCCAAAACAGTAAAACGCGCTGTTCCGCTCACCCGGACACCTTTTTATCCATCAAGCTAGTGTTGTGGTGACTTGGTTAAGTATGGAAAACACCAGCTGTAGCTCACCTCAATACACTGGAACTCAGTGGCATAAATAGTCATAATAATGGAAGATATGTGTAGCTCAGTGATGGAACCAGCTACTTGATATTGGAAGAAAGCAGGCTGACCTTTTACTTGGGATGGAAAATATCACTGGATCAGCTGTGGGATGTAGTGAGGTACTCTTTGATGATGAAAAGATAAACATTTGTTTGTCAAGAGAAACTGTGTGTTTAAACCCAAACTGCAGACATTTGGGAAGCTAAAATGATGTTGTGTGTAATTCATCTAAGAAGCTATCTAAGAAGGTATTTGTGTGCCCAGTTGAGATCTGGTGTTTTACCAGTGTGTTTAAACTGGACAGTGTGGAAGTCTGGAAGAAGAAAAGCACATTTGTTCAATTTACCATCTCAATGATACAGAAAATGAGTTCAATTGTGTTTTTTTGTGTTTGCTGGGAACCCTGCAATACTTTTAGCAGATTAAAAGACTGAATTGGCTGTTCACTTATGAAACATATTAGTTAGCCGGATATATATTTCTTTTCTTTCTTCTGCCATTCAGTGTAAAATGTATTTGAAATATTGCACATAAATATGTTATTTGAAAGTATATAATGTACTGTACATATACATACAGTATAGTGTTTTTTTTCTTTTGGTTTTGTGTATTACGGGATGACGTCCTGTCATATCTTGGATGTTTGATATATATATATATAGCGGTGTCTGGTGATCCCATGAGGGATGGGCCACATGTTTGGCATGACATGGAAATAAGAACTAACCAGCGTAATTCACACACTGGTGAGGTTTCTTCCTTCTTTGCGAGCTTGTTACAGCAACATTAAATCATTTTCTTCCTCAGCTGTTCAGTTTGTTTTGGTATAAAGCCGCTTTGGCTGATATCATCGTGCTGTGGGCAGCTTACTGACATCACCTTACAACATTTACCCAGTTTTTAAAAGGGCGGTTTTTAGTCAGTAACTTAAGGATGCAGCTTTGGAACAATAAAATCTTAAGCTCCTTAATGTTAATTCTTTCCTCTCCTTCCCCCCCCAGCGTGTTACGCCAAGAACTTCGGGCCCAAAGGGTTCGGTTACGGCCAGGGAGCCGGCGCTTTGGTTCACGCTCAGTGATGGCTGAACTGGATCACTCAGACACAGACAGTCACACCTTTATACATTCCTCTGTCCAACATCAACATCAACCAGCCCCCTTTTCTTGTGTTTTCTCCCTCGAATGCTTTTATGTTGAATTAAGTGCTCATGGTACAAATAAAAACATTAACAAACCAAACCACGTGTTCACATTTGACTGTATTTTATTATTAAAGCCATTAAAACTGAACCATGCCCATATGTTTACATCTGAAGCGGAGTTACAGTGATGTCTGAAGGTGGGCAGAGAGGCACTGGAAATGATTATGTGCTTTATTTTTTATTTTTTTTGTTATCCCACATGGTGAGGTGAGAGGGGAGACAGAACAGAGACTTTTTAGGCTGCTGGAAGAACTAGTGAGGACTGAAATGGCTTTGAATTCATGTTCTAGATGAGCTGGGAGTGCTGAACTCTGCCCCAAAAAACAAAAACACGAGCCCACATTTACCTCCTGTCACTTAAAAGGCATTATTAGAACACAAGTGGTTAGTTACTGGTACTGATATGAAATCTACAGCCAAGTCGCGACCTTTGACCTTTAAAGCATACAAAGTAGCTGCTGTGTGTTGTCTTTGTAGGGCAGAAGTGACATCAGTGGTTGGTTAGCGAGATGGGGGGAGTGAAACTTGGAATGATGACATAACCGTCCCCTTTTGATGATGCAAACATGAGGCCCAAACGTTTCGGAGGCCTTAATGTAATATAACCTCCCTCTATCCTTAAAACTATTGCATGATCACATTTCAGCTTTTAGAAAACAAAAACAAAAAAAGTTGGCGTCTGCCTTAGTTCTCTAGTGTCTTTGCTTTACAATTTGTACATCCAGTGGTATAACAAACCCAGCGGTATATGACAGAAATAAAAAAACCTTTAGGATGACTACAGAGTCCACAAGCATGGAAGATTCAAATATATTACACACTTGCACAGGGGGGGCCCGACTGCAAATCTGGCGACCGGAAAGAAAACTTTCACTAAACACACTGGATTTGAGAGAAAGAAACTAATAAAAAAAAAACAAAACAGAAAACAGACAAATGAACGTAATGCAGAAAAGTACTTGCAAATACTGAACATTCACTATATACAGACACGTGGCTTGCCAGGCTGTCATCATGGTGATGGCGATGGGGTCGGGTCGACTTGGGGGTGGCGAGAGCCCAGCTGTCCCAAGCAACGTACATGCAGTGGAGTTTCTTGGCAGGGGAAATGTAGGGGTTAAAATGCCTATAGACAGCAGTGTCAGACGTCACTAAAAGCTACAGTCATACACTTGGAGTATAGTCACTTGACTTTCTTCTTTCCGTTTGGTTGGAAGAAATCCCCCGAACTCATTAAAAAAAAAAAAAAAAAAGCTTCCAGGAGCACCTTCAACTAACACTGACGAAAAAAAAAAAAAGGGTTACAGAGAAAGATATTGTTTATGTACAGATGCACATTCTTTACACTTCAGTCCATCCTGCTGCTGCTGCTGCTGCTAATGCTAATGCTGAGCTGACTGCGCGGGGGGTCCAGACAGGAAGTGATGGGAGTCGGCCATGTCTGATGGGCCCCTCCTCCTCCTCTCTGTAAACAATGGAAGCGTCGGTGTGAAGCGGCGCTGCTGGGCCCTTGTGTTCAGTAACGGCCAAAACAAAACAAAAATCCCTAAAAAAAAAAATAATCAGTGCAATGTTGTAGGCAGACAAGACAAATAAGACTTTACAGCTTTTTGTGAAAAACAAATGGAATGAACCTTTCTTGTAAACTCGTCCTCCTCCTGCTGCGTTCTCTTTTTCTTATACTCAACTCTGCGGTTAATAAATACACTCACTGTACCTGTCTATACAGAGTTTTATGGTAAAGTTCCTGGGCTTCCATGTCCATCAGCTACAGGTACTCGTTTAATCATTTTTTCTCATAAAAACCTACTCAGTTAAAATGATGTGAAATGTAAAAATTATGGCGCTAGAACATAGTTACTTTATCTATAAATAGTTTTAAAATAAATATACCTGTATCACATTGTCTGTAGGATCATTTCTGTCACACCTACAGTGGTCGCCGCTAGAGAAGTCCCAATTCATGCGCTTAATCCTGCACCAATACTGCGCGAAAACTGTTTTCAGGTTATCACTTTAAAACGCTCAGGATGCAGCTTTATTTCAGCAGGTGAGAAGTTGGGACTCCTCCAGCGGCTCCACATGTAACCCGACGCTTTGCTCTGATGAAGTTCAACTTATGTTGGCCAATCCTCATCAGCTCGACTCAAAATTCATCACGGTGCAAAAATCAAGACCTTAAAATGACATTCCCTTATTTCTATCATACTTTGAAACTAATTCATGGTTTCAAAAAATACAAGAAACTTTCCTTCAGTTTCCCTGGCCACGACAGTTAATTATCACAGGAACAGCAGAGTTCCTGAACCAATCAAAAACAAAAAAATACATACAGGGCACATCAACAGGGACACCATAAATAAGGGTATAAAATGGGAAGGGAAAAGAACGATACTGCCACTTTATAGAGCTGCTGTCTCTGCAGCGTCACGTCTCCGGTCCAAACAGAAGGGCTTTTATTTTGTAATTCCTCTCATCCGTCGGCCTCTCTCCTCTCCGTCCGTGCCAGGCAGCAACGCACCGTCCAAAGGGCTCGGGAGAAGAGACGAGGTGGAGGGGTTTGATAGCAGTGGGGGTGCAGTAATGAAGTCTGATGTTGTAGAATAGTAGTAGTAATAGTAATAGTAGTAAAGATGGTGGGGGCGGAGGGAGGGGGCGGAGGGAGAGAGCGGGGTGTAGGTGTGGTGTTGCCCCGTAACAGCATGCTAGTCCTGGCTGATTTTTTTTTTTCAAAGTCTTTTGATCGGTGAGGGAGAGATGGTCCAAAAAAGCAAGCGCTCCCGAGAACAGCATCGCTCCGATATGAACGCCAGGAGTGGGGTGGGGGTGGAGGTGGGGAGGGTGATCCTTCCAAACTTCCAGCGACGCTTGACTCCCCCCCCCTCCCCCCCTCCCTTCTTCCTCCTCTTCCTCCTCTACACCAGCTGGTAGCCCGAGCCAGACGTCTGGTCGTATTCTATTGTGTACTGCGTGGTCCAGTCCACCGTCACGGGCCGGATCAGACCGCAGCAGCGAATCTCGAAGAAATCTATGAGATTTCTGAAGCAGCCGTGGCTGGAGAGGGACAGACAGAGACAGAGGAACATGAGTGGCATCAGAGTGAGGACCCGGAGGCACCACCATCCCACTGTGCTGGAAGGTACTACTATTATAGAAATATACTGTACATATTTCCTAAAAACTGCTGGTGACATCATTAAAACAATACTTCACTGATTTAGCATTGCACTTCTATTGCAGACTCATGATGGGCAGTTTAAAAAAAAAAGGGATCAAAATCGATGCAGCAGAGCTGGAGATATTGTCCTATTTATTCCACACATAATTCTTCCTTGTCAAAACCTGGCGCCTACATCACCCACAATGCAACTCAACTGCCGACAGATTCCGTCCGTGATTCAGGTGTGTAATGCTAGTAGCAGCTAATGTAGCCTCGAAACCGCTAGCCTAAAGCATGGAGGAGGAGCGGGCTACAGAGGTTTGGTAAACGCACTTCTTTTTAACGCCACACCCCCAGATTTTTTTTTTCATTTTCAAACTTCTAGTCTTCAGCACCAACCGACTTTGCCTCAAGTGACATAACTCATCAGACTTCACACAGCTCCCTCTGGAGCAACAAAAGGCTTTATGCTACTTTTTTAAGCAGTAGTACACCCCATCACCTGTAAACAGACTTGTAAAATCGGTGGAGTTCCCCTTTAAGTACCTTCAACCATCTCATAACCATCTCTCCTTAATATAAATGTAAATGTATTTTCCTGCAGGCTGCATTAGAAAAAAGAGATACCATCTTCGGAGCTTCGTAGATTGTTCTAGCTGAGTGAAATAAACAGTGAATGCCTCTATCTGCTTGGTAATTATATCCACAATCATTTGTATTGTGTCTCATTGTGTTTCATGTCATTACTGAAGTAAGCAAATAAGAGAAGATCATTTACTTGAATGGGCTTTCGATGGATGTGGCTGTGACTTTAAAGTGCTTGTATCTCCGAGCGTTCATCCTCTCGTTGGTGGTGATTCCCAAAGCAGCGATCTAAGCGAGGTAAAAGCAAAGAGGTCAGCCAGCGTTCCACAGACAACTATCCACTGAAATTCAAACAGCTTATAGTGATTATAAATCCTAGTTCTAAATACTGTTTCCAATGTGTCCTTAAAACTGGTGTATCAAATGTAAAGACCCAGACCTGGTAGAGCTGACACATGATGAGCACGGCCACCCACATGAAGTGGAAGATGCTGTTGAGGAACATCCAGAACATCCAGGGAGAGCAGGAGGCGATCTTGGTCAGATAGAGCCAGAAACCATCCTTGGCGTAACTGGTGGCACAGTGGATCCTCCAGTCTGAGGGAAAAGAGAGAGAAGTGAAAGAGTTAGCAGAGAAATACGCGTCGAGTGTCAAACGAGGGAAAGAAATTTAAAAGAGGTTCTTCTGCTCACAGGAAATGCAGCCGTATATCATCCAGCAGATCATGCAGAGCAGGAAGAACAGGTAACCCATGAAGTAGCGGTGATTCCCACTTCCTATAGAGGAGAAACAAACACGTCATGTCCCATTCTCATCACCTTAGTTTGTTGCCTCTGCAAACTGAAGGTAAGATGAAAGAAAATGCTAAGTTCTCTAATGTTTACCATGTTCACCCTCTTAGTTTAGCAAGTTAGCATGCTAACATTTGCCCATTTGCACTAAACACAAGGCACTGAGTAGTAGTGTCAAAAGTTCTGCAGGTATTATATATAAACCATATAAACAAATTGGACAAATGAAAACTTTGACCCGATGGTGGCGCGAGAGGAAAAGCCAGGGGTTAACAACGAGATTACAAGTCACAACTTTGGTTTCAGTCTGGACCAAAGTTGTGGACGGGTTGATGGACAAACAGACACTGCCATCCACAGAGCCACACTGCTAGCATGGCTAAAAAGACTTGTGCAGTAGAGTTACTACTCAATATACAAATTCATGCTGACGAGTGCAAATGAAGGAGCTTAACAGCAGTGAAGATAAGAGAGGATTGCTGACATGACTAGGCGGCCGGGTGTCATGCAAGTCTAAAAGACATTTAAGTTTTTAAGACATTTTCTGTTTAATTTAAGGCCAGTTAAAAAATAAAAAGAACATGAAGTCCATTTCTCAATGAAAATGCAACTATCCTGTAGATTCTACAGTATAAACAGCTATGATAAGGAGACAGAACACCAGGAATTTAAAGGTTACCTGTGGAGTTTTAGACCTCTAGCAAAGACAGGGAAGCAGAAGACTGCTAGCTAGCAAACAAGCACGAAAACAATGCTGGATTTCAAATACTTCGGCTTTCCAAATGTTTTACCAGGAAGGAAATACGTTCAACACGTTTATTAGACCTATAGAAGACACACAATGCGCTTTGGTGAGGAACACTTTAATGTAAACATAACTGTTGTTTGTTTACAAGGAACTCTACAGGGACCTTTAACTGTTCAGGGACAGTCCTTTTGAATAGCACATAGGACGCATACTGTATATTTACCCTCGAAAAGATGACATGCATCACAAAGAAACCCATGACTGCCTCATAACCTATTTTGTTTATGATATTTTAACACTTCTTAAGATCTTTTAATATCTTTTTCCAGGCTCCTGGTCCCAATAGCCATGAGGCAGGGCTCGTTGTTTGTTCAGACAGTTTCCACGCTTTTAAAGCTTCTTCCTGGCCACCTGGTTTCAAAATGGAAGCGCTACAAGACCCCTGCACTCCTTCCTTCCCCCACTGTCTCCGGTCTGCTTCACAGACGCCATCTGACACAATCCTGGACACACACAGATGCGCGCACACACTTATTAATGTTTTATCACTGAACACATTAATTAAAACGATTCTAAACAGGTCTAAACTTAATGTTGGACGGCAGAAAGGGAGTTAAGCAGTTGGCTAAAATTAATAAAATGATTTAAAATCCAATAACCATAACCTTTTTTCAATATCTGGTGTCATTTTCATCAGTATTCATTAAGGGTAACCCAGCTTACTCAGATGTCCGACCTTTCCCTCGACATGTTTTCCTGTTGTGTACCAGAACCAGAATAAATTGAGAGCAGACACACAGGCCTCTTAAAGTGGAATATGGAACTGATGAAACACAATAATAAGCCACAACTCTCAGTGCGGGGATGAAAATGATGAGGTCGTTTGGGAGTGCATGTGTTGTTGACATCCTCATAAATCTGTGGTGTGGTTGACATACCGACACAGTTCCCCACCCAGGGACAGTGGTGGTCAAACTTGGCAATGCAGCGGTTGCACACGGCGCAGTGTTTGGACCTGATGGGCTTCCGTATCTGTAAGGAAACAGTCATATAAGCAGTAAAAAGTTGTCTTATTATTGCTTTTATCCTCTGTATGGATCATCGATTTCTTGTAAGAGAGAAGTCAGAATTTACCAAGCAGGTACTGCAGAATATGCTCAGATCCAGGCTGCCCGTCTCTGCCAGCTCAACAATTGTCTGGAGGAAGGAAACAAGAAACACAAGCAGGATTGTAAAAAAAAAGGCAGACACAGACATGGCAAAATATGAATGAACAACAACAAATTCATCTTGCCAAGGACTATTTGGCACCACAACAAAAGATCTACTGAGAGTGTACAAGCCGAGGCTGGGATTTCCAGCTGAACGATCACACGGGGAAGAGGTTTGTTTTTTATCTAATGTGCAGAAATAAGATTTCTCTTCGGTGTCTTTTTAATCACTTTTACAGCTTATCTCTGTGCAAATAATCTAAAGACCAACAAAAATCCTAATCTACAACAACCTCAGAGGAAAAACAAGAGGTGGAAGGGGATCGTCTGCAGGGAAAGGAAGGCTTTGAAGCCTTTGATCGGAGATGGCCGACTAGCTTCAACAGTGGCGAGTCCTGCGCTGTGCTAACAATGCAGGGTAAATTTAGCTCTTCATCAATCACAGGGCCTGGTAAGAAGCAGAGCCTCTGTTGTCCTCCATTAGAGTGTGATAATGAGGGACAGAGAGGCCGAGAGGAGAGAGGGGCGACGACTCTCGGCAGCAGGCCAGAGAATCAGCCACCAAGCAGCCGTGAGCTCTGCGGTGAATGCTAAGCAGCTTTCTGCAGCGAAGTGGAATTTTCACAGTGGAAGTAACATCACACGTGATGTCAGAATACAATGTGGGGACACACATCACATTAAAACAAACATGTCCAACAAGCACATGTACTTTACCTTTTTCTTCTGCTCCTCTGATGCTTTGATAATTCCTGGGTCAGACTTCCAGGATTTGCCAAAGTTGTAGAATAGAGCCAGGGTGTTTATCAGGAAGGGCACATGGACAGTGGCAAAGGGGAGATGTGCAGTGAGGTTAAGGAAGATGGTGGACAAACTGCTTTTCCGGACTCGAACCAGGTGAGCTACTGGGGCGCTCCCCGGACTGGTTTTTGTTTGTTATTTTAAAAAGACAGGTTTGTCAACTGCTGTTTTTTTTGTCCACAATCAAATCCTATTCATTTCAACCACAGTACTACTGCCAGAGGACTGATGATATCAATAAAGAACCTCAGTTCAATTCATGACACCTGAAGTGTATCAAAGCAGAACTGTAGCATGAACCTTTAACAACAGATTGACACTGTCACAATTCATTGCTTCTGTTTTCAAACAGTGGTTTTATTAGTGGAAGTGTTTGGGAAATCTGCTTCTTCGCTTTCTTGCAGAGAGTTAGGTAAGACAGATACCAGGAGGCAAGGCAAGAGAGACACACCTGAGGTGAAAGACGGATCCGAAAAGAACAGGAAGTTAGTTATTGCTGTTTGGCCGCTGCTTTGGCCCGTTTGTGAACACTGTCAACAGTTGAAGCAGCAGCAGTTGCTGCGACACACAGCTCATGAAGGAAGTTAAGGTACTTTAAAACCCTTACCGCCTGATTGCCGATATTTGTCTAAAAAAAAAAAAAAAAAAAAATCGCACATGATACACATATTTGTTGATTAAGTGTGACTTACACTTTCAGAGGATTATCATTATCTCTGACGTCCAACATGAATAAACGTCAATAAATCCGCTTAGAAATCATAGAAAAGGGCACTCCTTATAACTTTAACTTTTAAGTTTTCTTCAGTATCAAAGTGATCCAGTGATAGTTGTCTGTAAATACACGGGTACACTGCAAACAGAAACTGCTAACAGCTAATTCGGCATACTTTTAATGGTGCCATTTTGCCAGAATGTAAATAAATATAGGCTTAAAAAAAAAAAAGTTGTAGCCCACAGCTAACTCACTGACTCCATGGCAACATTGTACTTCCTGTTTACATCCCCAAAAGTGACTTTGAAAACACCTGGCTTAACATAAAGACTGAAAGCAAGGGGGTACAAAGAGCCTGGCTCTGTCCAAAGGTAACAAGTATGTTTCATGTCATTTAAAAATAAATCATTCTTAAAGGTTCTTGTCTATTTTTCACAGCAGTTCTGTTACTGATTAGCAGCAGACTCAGCCAGCTGAATCCCACAGGAAACCAGCCATGACACCGAGAGGCACAGACTGTGAAACCCTCAACACTAGGTGCTAATGTGTGGCTGAAACTTTTGGAGTAAAATGCAACTTTAAAAGAAAACTAGGACAGAAACGTCACTGTGGATCAGAAACTGAAACACAGATGAAGAAGATTCTGTTTAAACTGAAGTGTTACATGTGAAAATGAGTGATGTTTTTGCATCTACTGCATGTTGCAAGTTTCAGTGGGAGGCATTAAATTACTGCTTAACATACAACTGCACACAAGGTAGTAATTTTCAGCCCATACAGTAGACATTATGTAAGAGTAGCCATTTTAAATTACCCTCTTCAGAGTACATGGCTCCAGAAAGGTGGCTATTCTACCTCTGTGGATAAAATATTTATAATTAAAAAGGACATTCCACCAATTTACATGCGCCTTTTGCATCTTGCACAATGTTCATATTCTTGCAACTGTCATACTCTTTCAAGAAGAGATTCGAGAGAGGTAGCTGGCAGACCACGAAGTTCCATTTGTGTTAGACATGTTCCATAAATGTGCTTGGATCATATTAAAATTAAAACACCTGCACTATTACTATTACAAGTTTAATATATGAAATATAAAAATCTATATGGAAGCTAGCTGAGTCTCACAGATTTTCACCATGAGAAACCATTTGTCTTCCAAGTGCATTCAGAAAGAAAAAGGACTACAGCCATGCTAGCGACTCTTTGAGGCTGTACTTAGGCACAGCGGCGGTTTGAGCTAAATGCTAACATAAGCATGCTAGCATACTAACAATGACAACGCTGGGGCGCCCCGCTGCTTTCACCGGCACATCAAAAACTATTTATCTTATTATCTCCAAACAAACTGGATCATCCTCTAAATCATACAGTCGGGCTAACTGCACAGATGAGTTTCTCCTCCTCTACGGGACTGCAGGGAAACAAGGCATGCTATTCCAGTTTATATTGCATGCTTTAATTCAAAACTCTGGGATCTATATTGTCAAAACACACTTGATGTGAACACCAGCCATTAAAAGTGACACCAAATCCACCACAACAGATGGTGCTAAAATCCTCTGAAGCATTAACAAAGATTTGCAGCCCTCGAGGTCTATTGGGAAAGCAGTTACTTGTAGCTATGAGGGACGTGCGATAAGCACAGAAATAACATGCCCCAACAGTGACTTTTGTTTGTTGGTGAGAAAGAGCCAATAGCTTTTGTGGTCATCCCTCCAGCACTGTTCACTGATAAAGCACTTTCCTAGAACTGAATGAGATAGGCCTCTACGAGTCCCTAAAGACCACATGAAGCCATTGATCTTCATAAGTATCTCCATAAAGACCTGGGTGTTGACATTATCCCCTCCTGGAATGGCCTGATAAGTGAAACCCTCTCCAGAGCGCCTCATTGGTCTACAAACTCAGTGACCGGTGGAGATGCAGAGATGGTGCCAGTGATCAATTCAACTCCTCAGACAAATGGGCTCAGTGTTTCCTCAGGGAGAGATGGGTCAGCACCTCCCGTTAGCACCCATTGATCTTTTGAAAGGCCGAGTGGTGAGGTGTATTTCACGAGGTTTCCCTAACAGCTGACAGCAGAGGCCGAGCAACAGGGTCTGAGACAGATTTATCAGTGTGGTATTTGAAGGCTGCAATGATGTGCAGACATACTATAGTGAAATAAATGCTACATCAGTACAGTACAAAACTCAAGGAGAATTCATGGTGATGAAAGTTGTTAACATGTGTAATACACATTATGAGTAAAAAAACTAAATGAATACTGAAATTGGCAAGGTGTTCTTCCAAAGCTTCAGGTTTTGCCCTGACTCTTATTTCATTATTGTCAGACAGACGTTCACCTGCTGGAAATGCATTTATGAGCAAAATTCATTGAGGGAAATATGATCCGAGTCTGGGAAAGACAAAAAACCACAGGCCTGAGGAGGATAATGAGCTCACCGTGGCAGAAAGTGGGTCAGAACTGGTGGATGAAATGTTTTAACCTGGTGGGCAGAACAAAGGTTTGCAAAATACTGGGCTGCATAACTACACTGCCTAACAGAGACGTGATAAGAACTGTGGAACATCGAAATCAAAACAGTAATCTCCCATTTCTCTCTCTACACTGCATTACCTTCTAGCTTATATATGTAATATTTATATTTTTATTTTTCATTTTATACCAGATGTTGGAACCTTTTGGTCCATGACACAAACAAAAGGTTTATATTCTCATCTTAAATTCAAGTTCAATAAATGTTGACTTAAACTGCAGGCTCGTACAAAATGGCGAACTCCACCAGCAACCCATGCTGGGCCTCAGTCCACAGGTTATGTGACCGGGCTCTGAAGCGAGAGTAAACTGATGCCTCCCCTGACACCACAGACTGAAGAATACAAAGGAGGACGTTAGAAGACGTTAAAGGCATCAGTATGCTTCAAACGAAGTGCTTGCTGGATGGTCGAACGGCTTCAGAAATCATCTCCCCTCACAGCTTTCCGACATCGCAATGGCCTGCGTCCAATAATTTGTGTAACTTTCCAAAACCAACACTCTGACATTTGCCATCCAAATTAAGCGCAGATTTTAAAACGAATTTCCAGAAAATCGGCAAAAGAAAATGCAAATTAACATGCGTTTCCATCCACTTCTACTATGTGAATATTAGGAGCTGGCCGCATAGAGATAAACAATTGGTGGTGCTAATTCTTCAGTTGCTGCTATTAAACCACTGCAGAAGAAGAGGACACGATGACGTAATTAAAAGAGCTCCAGTCAAACCTCAAACAAACGAAAATAATGTGGAAATTGTGATGGAAATATAACAGTTATCTTTGGTTCATGTATTAATTTGAGGACGGTTGCAGTCTCCTCATCGCTCCACACGAATCCGATGTTTTCGTCTGCTGCTATTTTTTGTCTCTCCAGTGGAGCGGAGTGGACGTTTTAGTCACATGCTTCATGTGAGTCATGATTTATTCGAATTTAGTGGCATTTTGCTTTTGTCGATACACCAACCTTTCCACCTCAGCCAAGCGTAAAAACTTTGGCCAGCTGTGCCGACTTGAGAAAGTTGGTAGGATTTGAACTTCTCTCTCAAGCTGTCTTTCTTCATTCTTAACACAACTACTGTCGGCCACTTTTCGTGTGTACAAACAAGTGTCACTATGAATGTCCTCCAGGAAAGATTGTCCAAAAGTGTGCACCGTTATTCCCACATTTGAACAATCACTGAGTCTCCCCCCCTCTCTATAACAGCCGGCTTTTCACACCGCCTTTAAGTGGGACCGTTTGAAACAGCTTTACTAAAGCTAACACTTTTGCCTTCAGACCTGCTCAGACGACAAGTCGTACAAACTAATTTCTTTCAAGCATAACCTGACCTCAACTATGGTGGCAGTTGCTTGTATGTAGCAGTGTGAACAGTCTCACTAATATTTTAGCTTTAAAACAAGCACCGAGTCATCCAGCCCCACAGTGCTCCTGATTTGCATAAATACATGCGATTAGAAAAAGTATTTTTTTGTATGCAAGTAGGCAATTGGACAAGAACCAACTGTCCACCTGAGTGAGAGAGTGACCACAGTTTACAACAGATAGCCCATGTCTGCAACACTGCCGGAGAAAAGCTAAACTCCCTGTGCTGTCAGGAACATGAAACAGCATGTCTTTCAACTAAAGAGGCAGGCCAAAGACAGCATGACTGGAAAGACATTCATGGCGGCTACACAGGCTTTATGACAACCCTTGATGGCTGGAGGGCAAAAGAGAGGCCTGAAAGAGCTCGTTTTTCATAAGCAAATGTCTTCACGCAAGAAAGATCCATGTACGAACAAACATTTACCAGAGTACAGGATGTAAGGTCACCTAACCGTAGCCCTTTGAAGATGAATGCACATGTGAAAACCCGCTTAGGGAGCAGGTACGTCCCTGTAGTAGACTCCTTCCATCAATTTTGTGTAGAGTACACACACCATTCATCCAAAACATGCTCAAAACACATCTCCAGCAGCATTTTAAAATAACTGAAAAGACCTTAGAGCACAGTTTTCTTTTTCAATAAGCTCGGGTCAAAGACATCTTGCTCTCCCTTCCCATTAGTGGAGCAGTGAGGCATAAAATTAAATGCCTTCCACAAACGAGAACTCCCCTCTCACCTCCTGCAATTAGCAGCTTCCGAACAGAAAGGCAATTCTTCCATGAACAAAAACATGTGAGGGCAGCCGCACTGAGGCCAACAGAAACCCTTTGGAGTCGCTTTGTTGGGTTTCAACCAGCAGCTGTTCCACACTAAACTCTCTGTTCACAATTCTAACACAGCAACACACCGAAAACTAAGCAGCTTGTTCATTTTGACACGTAACTTATTCTACATTTTTACTTCGATAGCCATCACAATGAGAACCTGGGGCTTGTGGCACTTCATGTCTGCATTTGTGTTTAATATAATTTCCACCAACTCCTTCTGCTCTTTTCATTAACCCTTCTCTTTTCCCACTCCATTAATCCACTGAAACTGGCCTGTAACCTAATCTCACTGATGCTCCAGCCTTCCAACACAAGTACTTTTCCTGGTAATCTTTTGTCTTCTTCAACCAAACTGCATCACAGGCAGCAGAAAGCAGTAAAAAGCCAAGAATAGGCATTGAATGAATGTCTTTTTTTCCCAGTGAACAAACTGCGTGTGCCAGGTTTCGAAGCTCTGGCATGCTTCAAGTGGATTGTGGCTGAATAAGACTAAAACAGGTGGACAGAAGAGCCCATCTATCACTTCGAGTCCGGGCTGGGCGATATATTGAATATATTCGAATATTAATGAATGTGCGATATAGCAGATGACCATATCGTCATATTAAGAGTTTTCAGTGTTTCCGCTGGTCACCGCTGAGGGGTAGTAGCCATAAAGTGTGTAGATAAGCTCAGGTTCCAATGTAATAGTGTGTTTGCTAGCACAGAAAAGAAATAAAGTCCTTGTTTATGTAACATTACTACGGTGTCTTCTGCTCTTCGCAGCAGTTGGTCCAGACTGTGAACAGCTAGCTAGTTAACAGCTAACTTTAGGAGTGATTTTCTTTGCTGTGGTGGGAAAAAAAAATAAAAAATCATGAGAGAAAACATAATCAATCATCTGATTGCTCTGATTACTCTACCTGCGGTTCCAGCTCTGCAGCTCCAAAAGGTATTTGGGAGACCTCCAGTTGTAGGCAATTTTAACTGACTTTAGCCTTATTCAAAGATGCTAAGTAGCTAGCTGTTCACAGTCTGGAGCAACTCTGCTGTGAAGAGTACAAGAAGACGTCGTAGCACCGTTACATAAACAGGGACTTTTTATTTAATTTCTGTGGCAGCAAACACGACACACAGCTGTCCAGTATCTATTATACTGCAACCTCATCTACACACTTTATGGCTGAATAAAGTAACGTAAGGGAAAGGCTCACTTTCACAATAACGCCGCTGGTTACCCACAAGGCCACCGGGGCAGGGGAAGGCTCGGTGCAGTTAGGCTGTGGGTGTGCTAACCAGAGGTGGAAGAAGTATTCAGGTCCATTACTTAGGCAAAAGTACTAATACCAACCCCACTGTACAAAATACTCCACTACAAGTAAAAGTTCTGCAAGTACTCATTGTGCAGTAAAATGTTCCCTGTCAGTGTTTTACTATTATATCTGATGTTTCTGGATTAACATTACTGCTGCATGTGTATGTTGTATTTTACTGCTGTAGATGTTTAAGGTTGAGCTCATTTTAACTGCTTTATATACTGTCGCCCAGCCCTACTTTGAGTGGTTGGAAAGAGCTACAGAGGACCAAACTATAACTTGACTCATGGCCTTAGTGTTTAAACTGGAAACTGTCTCTGAAACTTTTCTCTGCAAGTGTGACTGTTTCTGACTGATGAACTACCAGATTCTGTAATGACCATAAACAGTTCAGTCAAATATTGCACAGAACAAAGCCTCATGGGAAGTCATCCTAATTTCCTTTTCTCTTCTTTTTGCTATAATCTTCACAACTAAGTCTGAGCAAGAAAAAGGGAATTTCCCCAAATGTCAAACTAGTCAAAGCTGATTCATTCTAAGACAGAAAAGGATATCATTCCAGAACCAGTAGAACCAGGTGGTGTACATCCAGAACTTGGTGGCCAGGTAGATTCCCAGAGGGAGAGCACTGTGCATGGAGTGGTCGAAGAAAGCCCTGCACAGAGAGAAGAGGAGGGTTCGGAGTTATCAGCATTGTTTCTTAAAATGGTCATCTTTTCCCACCCCCCATAAAGTTTGCCATTGTCTGGTTTCTGCACTGCACTTCCTATCAGTCAAACTGTGTGCACAGTACCAGGATGTCGGCTTCACACTGACACCCCCCCCCCTCCACACACACACACACACACACACACACGCACACACACACATACACACACGCACACAGCCCAGCAATAACACTGTCAATGTTACTGTTACTGGGATACTAGGATAATTCCAGTTTATTACAACTTGGGTCTTATTTATTGATCTGAATCCGGCAGTCAGACAGCAGCAAAAATAAACCAATCCATAACCTGATGACACACTGCAGTTGGACTCACCAACGCTCATATTCACAATTATCTTTTCACCAAGTAAGTATTCCAAAAATGTCAGTAAATATAAAATATAAAGCTAACACAGTGGGTAATGTGTGTTATTGTAGTCACAGAGCTAACAATAGCTATACCAGCAGGATCAGATGGCAGAGGTAATGGGGTTTAAGCACTGTGTGTGTGTGTGTGTGTGTGTGTGTGTTTAAGGGAGTATTTGTCACTGCATGATGTGGAATGTTGGAAATTACATGTGTGTTTGCGCGCTATAATATGTGCCATTGATAGAGACTGTGTGTATTTAATGGTGTCGAGTACATTTGTTAAAAGTATATTGTATGTGTGTGATGTCAGGACATCTAAATCCCACTTATGAGCTTAATAAAGAAGTACTGCAGATTTGATTTTGAAACATTATCATCTCAAAAAATGTAAACGCTACATCCAAAGTTGACTAAAAATTAAAGCTAAATCTGACCAAACCAGCCTGTGACAAAATTAACATAATGAACTTAAGTATCTAGATAATACATGGCAGAAAAACGGCTGCTAGTGAATTTGAGTACGGAACACAGGAGTCACACAACATACGCTGTGTGTATGCCAGTGTGTGTGTGTTATCTGTGTGTATTTTTGTGATGTTATGAGACGTACTTGGACAGGAACTGCACGGCGACCCAGACGCCGGCGTACATGATGCCCTTGATCAGCCAGGAGTCAATGTCTAAGTCAGCGATGAAACCAACTAGCCAGATGATCAGGAAGGGTGTTCCCAGCATCACCTTCTGCCTGAACTCCTGCAGAGGGACGAGACAAGATGGATACAGATGGCAAATAAGGGGAGACAGAAAAAAAAAAAACAGGAAGGTAGGACATATAGAAGGAGAGAGATGGCAAGTAATAGAAGTGGTGAAAAAGAAGGCATGGAAAGAAGGAGATTGGTGGAAAAAAGTCGAAGAGGGGACAACGTATTGGGGGAGACAGCGATGAACATGAAATGGCCGTGAGATGGATGGAGATAATGTTGAAAAAGAAATTAAGATTGATAAGAGACTGGTGTAAGTTGGACAAGAGAACAAGACAACACATTTTGTAGCTATAAAAGGAAAAATATGATCTAGAATTCACAGGGGTCATATTTGCAAGTCCTCTCGGTGCTCCTAGTTATACAATTTAGTAGCACTGTCTCCAAATGCGACTAAATGGTCGCAGTCTGGAGCCCTGTAGATACGACTAGATACTATTATTACAATAGATACAACCCAATAAACAGCAGACATGGCAGATTTATATTTGTTGATGAAGTCAAAATTCCTGGGTGTCCCAACCCTGGCTACGTCAATTTAAATTTTTAGTTCATAGTTTTCATAGCCATTTCTACTTTTTACACATTTGGCTCTACGCTGTGGAGACATAACACTGAGCAGCAATCCAAGCAAGTTAGATGAATTCCACAATTCTACAAATGGCCTGTGAAGCTCTACTCACTACAGCACAGGGTCTGACACTAGGGATTTTGCCTAAAGTTGAGACAAACCTCAGACCTCAGTGTGATGCAAATAATAGTCTATAATCTATTTGTGATATGTATAAACACAGTGACACATTGTCATAATCTCTACGCAGAGAAAGAGCATCAATTTTAGTCTATCTGTCTGCAAACTATTGTCTAGTTCTAAAATGTACCTTAATTAACTAATAATATCCCAGCAGACAAGTGGAAAGACAACAACACATTTAAGCAGAGTTAGAACAGAATTTTAAGCAACAACAATAACAAGTTCATACAAAATCAACACAGAAACACACAGAAGAAATTACCAACCACAGATGTTGGTATGTTTTGGCTGTGGCTGATACGTTAGTTTGCTGTATCACACACACACACTGGCAGGTAAGTAAATATGTGAAGGTCCCCTCCTTTCTTTGATTTCAAAACTTGAGTAGAAGATGTTATTTATCAGGATACATCTGAATTACCACCTACTGTGGTCAGACTGGACGGTATAAAAGTTACTTTGTTCCTGTATTTTTCGGTAGTTGTATTGTTCAACATAACCCGTCATTTAAGAGACGTGTCCTTCCTGTGAGACTGTCGGATCGGGGGACTTGAAAAGTAGTAACCTGCTGACAAACTGACAGCTTCAGACTGAAAGGTAATCCCAACCCCAGATATGTTGCGATACTGCAGCAGTGTAAAAGTTCAACCTGGACAGGCTGGTCTGAGCATGTCTGTTTGAACTGAGACAGAGGTGGGCAGTCAAACAGGGAGCCACAAGGGTGTGTGTCTCTTTACAGCAAAGATTAGGTGGTTACATGTGATCCAACTAAAAGGATTCAAAATTCACATTGCTTAATGGTTTTTCTACTCTTTGACTGCCTGCCCTTCTCTTTTGATGTATAATGTAATGTATTTGAGCATGTGTTTGTGTGTGTGTGTGTGTGTCTGTGTACCTTGTCCATTTTCAGTCTCTTCAGGTAGGACGGGCTGTCGTAGCCTTTGGCCTGCCGCGCTTCCTGTAAGTGATTGATCATCCAAACGTTCTTCCTTTGCTTGGCAAGATCTAGCGGTGTTTCGCCCTAAAAAAAACCCAACAGACCAGTCTGTACACATCTACCATCACAAAATACTCTGAAAGCTCCACATAAATTTTACTATAATCAGACAAATAATATGGCAATAAAAGGTACACGAAGACAGTGGATCAAGCCACCTGAAAGGCATTACCTTGATGTTCTGTGCATCAACGTTAGCGTTGGCGTCCAGCAGCAGGCTGATGACAGTGGTGTTGCCGGCCAGCACGGCCCAGTGCAGCGCTGTGTTCTTGTGATATTTGTCGCCCAGGTTGACAGACACATTAAAGGTCAGTAGCAGCCGGGTGGGATCCACACTGTCACACAGAGGAAAAAAAAAATCAAGTCAAGCCGAGTCAAGTGAGTTGCGGCCTCGCGTGAGTCCCTCGTGTGAAACAGTTCATCTGTGAGGACAGCTGTTTCTTTTCTCATCTAATGCTGTGAATTAAGGATTTATTTTGACCAAACCAGAGTTGCTGATTGTTGGAACAGTTAAAAAGACCAACAAAGACGGTTTTGGTGAGTTTTATTTGGTTTCTGTCCAGTTTGAATGATGTGTTTTTCGATTATCTGCAAGGTAAAATTACTGCTTTTCTCAATGGAATCTGGTGCGCCGTAGCGCCCATTTGTTTTGGTCCGAGATGCTGGTGCTCTAGTGCGACATTTAGTGGTAGTGAATGTCACATACAGCACCTGAAAAGATTTGAATCTGGCTCATATTTAACACTTGATAACAGAACCATTGGTTTAAAGTCCTCTTGTTGTGACACAGGAGTTAAATGGTGATTAGAGCTGCAACTAACAAATATTTTCATTATTGATTATCTGATCTGCCAATTATTTTCTTGATTAATCTTTTGGTCAATAAAATGTCATAAAATAATGCAAAATGCCTGTCATACTTTCCCGTAGCCCAAGGTGACATCTTCAAATGTCTTGTTTTATTTGCTCTAGCTTGTAGGTCAGTTTCTTGATTTGAGGTCGAAATGTATTCAACTGTAAAATGTATTGCTGTAGTAGCAACTGTGGAGCATGTGCACACAAATTCTAAACGTACACACCTGTGTGTCCTGTAAGCCGCCCACATCAGAGGGGTCATGCCGTTCTGATCCATCATGTCCACATCCTGATATAGAGGAGAGATACAGTAAAAGAACTGAAGGAGTTGAAGGAGAAGTAAGAGGTGGAAAACAGAAGTAATAGGGCGCCCCCTGATGGAGAGCATTGGTACAAAATGCTTTCAAAACACAGACTTGTCCCCAAGTGACTGACAAAACCCAAATGACACAGACACAAACAGGAAAAAGAGATGATAAAGCAACAGAGGTTGTTTAGTTCCTATTTTAGCAATTACCATTTAAAAAATATCCTGGTGGACCATAGTGATCATACTAAAGATCTCCTGTCAGACAAGCACATTCACTGTTGTGAAAAGGAAGATTTTATGCATTTTAAGATTATGTTCTTTTCCTTACAAATAAGCTGCAGTGTTGGTGTTTCCTACCTGTCCTTTGGCGATAAGGTAGGCCACGATGGAGGTGTGGCCGAACTGAGCGGCCAGATGAACGCAGCTGCAGCCCTCGCCGTCGATCAAGGACGGGTCTGCGCCGTATTTCATGAGCTGCACCACCATGGATAGATGGCCTTGTCTGGGAGAAGACAAACACAAAATAAACATCACTTTAAAAGAGATACAGAAATTTCACATGACGTCTTATTCCGACATCTTATTCCTCACTACTCAGCCTCAAAGACTGAATTATATCTGAATCATATATATATCTAAAGATCAGTAATATGCTCAGTTTCTTTTGAGCTTTCGCAAACTTGTTTTATGTCGAAGAGATTATTTGTAGTTTGGTGAAAATAGCCAGTAACATGCAGGAATAAATAACTCCAGTCTTTTAGAGGTTTGGGGTTAAGAAGGGCAAAGCCATTGTCATTTGATCACCCACTTAGAAGCTGAGTGGGTGACCAGTCCAAAGATCAGGGTCTCATTTACTCCCACTACTATTAAACTGCTATATTTGCACATAAATGATGTAGCCCCATGTGCTGGTGCGACAGTGAGAGATTGATTCCCTGTCTGCTCTTATCATTTGATGCTTGTCTCCGTGGTGTGGCAGAGGATCTGTTACATGCTTTTATTGCATACAGTATATTGAGTTTTTTTAAAATGCAACGTAAACTTCCCCCCCATAGGACAATAAATACTCGAAAGACTGAATTGGTTTTATTTCATCGTCTAAGTGAGAACTCTCACTGCACAAAAACATGACAGTTATCTTCTGTGTGTAAACCTGAGCAGACAAAGCCTGCAACACCCAGCACTTAGCTCCAGCATGTGTCTAAATGGCTGAATACAGACAGAGGAGGCTGGGGGCTTTTAAAGGTCACTGGGCAGTTGGAGGTAGGTTTGGGGGGGGCTGAAGGTGGAGGGTGACACAGGACTCCCGAGTGTCTGTGTACCCGCAATTGTACGGATGCCTGTTGTCAAATCTATCAATAATTCAGGACGAGAGCGCTTCATGCCCCCGTCTGGTTGGGTGAGGGCGGGTGGATCTCATGAGACCTGTCCCTTCTCACCAGTTACAGCATGACTGAGTGATCATTACAAAGAGGAGGCAGGAAATGGAAGACATTTATACATACGATCAGGTTGAGATGGAGGATCTAGTCGTAAACTAACAATGTTGACGAGCAGTGAATATTAAAACACCAATAAAGGAGATGATGGTGACAAGTCTAGGAATAAATTCATAAATGTGTGTTTGTAGGAGTGATTTAGAACGAGACACCGAGGAAGCTGGCCTGATCTCCTCAGGCAAGGTGGCCCTGGATTTTGGTACAAGTGACCTTGCCGTGCTTGACAGTCACATCTCTGAAAAGTGCAATCAAATAATAACTCTAAAATGTACTGGCAGCCAGAAGAGAGAAGCTAACATAGGTGTCTCTCAGCTTCAGTTCTGTTATTAACTGTTGATTAGTAAAAGAAATTTGATGGAATAAATAAATCCACCAAATGGCAGATGTGTTCTCTGTGGTGAGTGTGTGTTACCTTGTGGCCCAGTGCAGAGGTGTGGAGTTGAGGTCTCCTCCCAGCTGGTCTACTATGGCTCCCTTTGATATGTAGTACCTGCACATATAAACACAATCATCAGGTGAAACGTTATACTGCATCTACCCATAAATCTGACCTCTTATTGATTCTTGTCAATCTAATCTAGGTGTGGGCTGCATAATTGGTAGACAATGGATAGACTGTTGGCTGGTCTTTTGATGTGAAAAGGAAGCAGTAGGACATTGCACGTGCCGAGACCTGGCGCCCATACAAACTGTACACAGTATGCAAGGCAAGGCAACTTTATTTGTATAGCACATTTCATACACTGAGGCAATTCAAAGAACTTTATAGAAGGAAAAAAAAAAAAAAAAAGTAACGGTAAAACAGTTTACAATTAAAAAATGCAAAAGTACAGACAAGAGATCCACAAGATAAAAGTTAGAAACATTAGGAATTGAAAAGTGAAAAGTACATTAAAAACACATTTACAAGAAAATAATGAAAAGTAAATAGCTAAATATTACAGTGCAGATGAGTGTTGCCCATAGGGCTGCAACTATCGATTATTTTAGTAATTGAGTATTCTACTGATTATTCCATCGATTATCTGGATAAGAAATACTTTTGCTTTATTAAAGAGCAATAGTAAATATGCAAAAGAGAAAATAAGACAGGTCTCTTAAAATGAACAACTAATTGGTTTCATTTTTAGAAAAATCGACAACTACTAAACCCATTTAGTGCATTTAAGTGCCATATTACATTCTGGGTTTTAAAGAAAAAAAAAACTGAAATAAAAGCAAAAGCAAACACCCTGTGACTATCATAATAACATGAATGGAGCTCAGGCTTCCACAAATTGACTGCAACATTTTATCTTCTGTCGCTTTCTCTGGCCTGTCTCTTCTCTGCGCCCCTCGCTATTTTCTCTCTCTTCCTCCTCTTTGTAACCCGCGCTGTCAAACCACACCGTCTCTGATCACACAGCGTAAGCGCGCTGTGCGACAGTAATAATCATCCGTGAGGATTACACGAAGCTTCGATACAAATCATTAGAATTGATGATTTTTAGTAATAGTTACTCGAGGAATCGTTTCAGCCATAGTTGCCCAGGATTTCTTAAAAAGCACCGGCGAACACAAACGTTTTAAGCCCTGATTTAAAGGACTGTAATGTGGGGGCAGACCTAAGAGTTTCTGGAAGCTTATTCCAGGAATGAGGAGCATAAAAACAAAAGGCTGCTTCTCCATGCTTTGTTCTGACTTTGGGAACAGTACGGAGACCAGCACCTGAAGACATAAGAGGTCTGGTGGGTTCATAACGATGAAGGAGATCATAAATGTATTTTGGTCCTAACCCACTGAGTGCTTTATTAACAAGCAACAGAATTTTAAAATCAATCCTTTGGCACACAGGAACTCAATGCAGTGATCTCAGCACTGGTGTGATGTGGTCCATTTTCTTAGTCCTGGTTAGAACCCTGGCAGCAGCATTCTGGATTAGCTTAGTTGTCTAATAGCTTTTTAGACAGACCTGTGAAGACACTGTTAGTCAAGCCTACTAAAAATAAAGTTTTTCAAGGTCCTGCTTGGACATGAATTCTTTAATTCTGGAGATATTTCTAAGGTGATAGTAGGCAGATCTCGTAATTGTGTTGTTGTGTCTGCTGAGATTTAGATCGGAATACATAATTACACCAACATTTTTGACTTGGTTTTTAGTCTTCAGTGAGAGGGATTCAAGGTGAGCAGTGACTTTAAGTCTCTCTTCTGGCAACAATTATTTCAGTTTTATCATTATTATTATATTATTATTTAGTTGCAGAAAATTGTGGCGCATCCAGTGAGTCTACTGGGCCGTAGTTGTGATAAGAAATACGGTGGTTTTGTATAATTTGGGCTAGTGGCAGAATGTACAGATTGAACAGAAGAGAAGGACTGACCCCTGGGGAACTCCACAAGCCACTTTTGTTCGCTCAGATACGCAGTTACCAAGTGATACAGTATAGTCTCTGTCTTGTAAGTAAGATTTAAACCAGTTTAAGACTGTGCCAGACAGCCCTACCCATTTTTCCAGTCTGCTTACTAGTATGTCATGGTCTACTGTATCAAACGCAGCACTAAGGTCCAAAAGAACTAGAACTGAGATTTTTCTGCGGTCCGCATTAGAACAAATGTCATTAAAAGCCTTTACTAGAGCGGTCTCAGTGCTGTGGTGGGACTGAAATCCAGCTTAGAAGACATCAAGAGTATTGTTGGAGGTTAGGAAACTGTTAAGTTGTAGGAAGACAACCTTTTCAATTATTTTACTTAGGAAAGGCAGATTTGATATGGGCCTGTAATTAGTGATTATTGAGGCATCAAGGTTATCCTTAGGAGCTTAATAACTGCGCTTTTCAAGGCCTTTGGGAAATCACCTGCTAAAAAGGTAACTGTTGACTATTTGCAGGAAATCTGGTAAAATACAATTAAAAACATTCTTTAAAAAGCTCACGTCATGGCAGCAGGTAGACGACTTGAAACACCACTTTGTTTAGTGTTTTGTAGTCAACTGGATTAAACTGTGACATGTTTGCTTAATTTGTTTTGTTAGTATGCAGAGGTGACAGAAATATTACTTGAAATAAAGGTTCTGACTTCTTGTCTAATCTTCTGAATCTTTGCTGCAAAAAAGGAAGAAAGTCATTACACGAATGAGTGGAGAGCAGTTCAGGGGCTACTTTCAATCGGGGGTTAGTCAGCCTATCAACAGTGGAGAACAGGACATGTGCATTATTAATATTTATGTTGATAAGGTCAGAAAGAAAATGATTGTCTAGCTCTCTTCAATTCCAAACTGTAGATGTGTAGTAAATGTTGTGAGTTTTGTTTGCCGCCACCTGCGTTCAGCTTTCCGGCGCTCTGTTTTTTGGAGTTTCTCCACGGTGCCTTTCGCTTACCAGAGATCACTTTGACTTTTGCAGGTGCAATGACATCAACGATATTTGTAATTTTCAAGTTATCTACATGATCACTGACAGAGGCCAAAGTGAGAGCAGGTAATGTGGAGAAAAGCTGGATGAATGATGTAGCCTACAGGTGTTCTCATTGATATACAACCTTGATATTACATCCATCCTGGTATGGATCTCAGTAGTGACAGTCATCTCAAAGAAAACACAGTAGTGGTCAGAGAGAGCGACATCAGTAACCAACACCTTTAGAAATATTAAGACCTTGTGACATAATTAAGTCCAGTGCATGGCCCTTGCTGTGGGTGGGCCATGACACATGCTGAGTCGGTCCAGATTGTCCAGAGTATACTGCAGTTCTCTGCTGTCCTTAGAGTTAGCCACATGAATGTTAAAATCACCAACGATAGCCAGACAGTCAAAGTCAATACATACAGTAGACATGTAATACCAAGCCAAAAATATTTTCCACAAAACAAAATCCCCAAGTTGTACTGCAGCTGTCATGAAAAGTTGATCAGCTGTTATAAATAAAGAAAATAATAGGCTGATTAAATAATAATGAAAATAATCCTTAGCTGCAGTCCTACCCGTGCGTCAGCAGTGCAGTGTGAGAGGCTCTTAATTTGGCACCATAGATGGAAGTCTGTCTCCCCAACCTGGTTGAGCACACTTCTTTTTCCAGTGACCTTCTGCTTCATATTACAAACTCACACTTGGGAACTGACCAGTACAACCATATTTCCAGCCAGTCCTGGGCTTTAGACTCGCAGCGCTCAAACCGCGAGCTCAGGTCTCTAACGTCTTTGCTACTGCCACCACCAACTTCATACAAAACATGATTGGACTCACTTGACCAAGTCTATCCTGTTGTTGATGGCGGCCCAGTGGAGGAGTGTTACGTTTTCTTTGTCTGGCTGCCGAACGTCGAAGCCGGCCTCCACCAACTCCCTGCAGCGCTCGAAGATGCCGTACCTGAGGAAGAGGGGCCGAGAGCGATTAAAGTCTCCTCACACACAAATAAACGTGCAAACACAGGATTAAATACATAAAACCTAGACACACTGAGAAAATGCACACATACATAAAAAAAACAACAACTTAAAAAACAGATAAACAGATACTCAGACCCAAACAAGACGCCCACACTGCAGCATAACTTATCACTGGCTGTCGGATATTCCTAACCTCAAATCAAAACAACATAAATCTGTTGTTGTCAAATGTAGCAACGTCCCAGACAAAGCTTCCGTTTATCCGTCTTATCAGATGGACATTTCCACATTTCTCCTCTTCCCCCCTACATTCCCTCATTATTTAAGCTTGTGAATTACTTCTTTGGAATTTTCTGAATCAGAAATGGTGGCGTTAGTTTCGGATTTAAAATTTGTGGGTAACACAAAAACACATAAACGAACAAGTAAACATGCTGCCCCCTCTAGTAATGATGAAGGCTCCCATTAGGCCAGTGAGTGAGTAGTAAGACGAGGTTGTACAGTTGACATTGCTCATTGATGAGATAAAGTTCAAATTTCAAATAAAAAGTAACAGCCCTGTTGACAACTTTCCTGAGACTAAATGTGTGAATTATGACATTTACAACTAATTCATGCATCATTTCCTGAGGTTGCATCAAAAAAACACCCATATTATCCACTCACTGTGTGGCTTTGACAATGTCCCAGGTGCTGTAGTCATCCACATGGTTTTTACGACTAACAGTCTCACTGTAGCCGTGGTTGTAATGACTCTGGGGTTTGATTTCCTGAAAAGAAGACAGAAACACCAGGTGGGCAGGCAGGTGGGGTGGGGTTTATTAACATACATCAAATCTTCTAGCGCAGTACATCACATATTTTTTTTTTCAAAATATTGATATATTTTCTGGAAATTCAATTGCAAAACTGTTTACAAATAATCCTGTAAGTCCAATAATGCCACAGAGCAGACCTGCTGGATGATATGTGACATTTCCAACAATGGTTATATACACCTAGACCTGCAACAATTAGTCGATTAATCGATTAGTTGATCGACAGAAAATTAATTGCCAACTATTTTGATAACTGATTCATTGTTTTCATTATCGGCAGTCACATTTCAAGCAAAAATGCCACAAATTCTGATTCCAGCTTCTCAAATGTGACAACTTTTTCTTTGTCGTACATGACAGTAAATTGAATATCTTAAGGTTTAAGACTGTTAGACTAAATAAGCAAACTGAAGACATTACTACGGCCTCTGAGAAATTGTGAATGCCATTTTATTTTATTATTTTTTTTAATTTCAGACTGCTCGAGAAAATCGATAATGAAAATAATCATTAGTTACAGCCCTAAAGAGATATTAAGGGGATAGGTACCAAAGTATAAGCAGTATGGCAAAGGGGAGAAAACGTGCAGTGAAACTTAAAAGCCCTGCAAACGCACACACGTGTGTTCTATTAATCTGATTAGACCTCTAGTCAGGTTGAGGTTTGGTGCAGCTGTGGTGGGAATCACATGACATCACCAAAGGCTATGAACTAATAAAAATGATAATGGTGTAATTTGTCTCGACGACAGGTGCAACAAAACTAAACAGGAGAGTGAGGGTGCTGTCAGTCAAGCACAATCTGTCCACATCCGCAAAGTGCTGAGAAGAGGTCAATTCAGGCAACATAAGAGGAAACCCCTGCGTGGGTGTGTAGGCGCTTATAGTGGAATAGACATCTTGACTACTTGTCAAACACAGGTGTGTTGAGCCCTTTTTAATGTTATTAGTTTCATTTGGCTGTTTCTGCTATGAAAGTCTGTGAAAAATGTCTATGAATTGGATTCGTCTGGGAACAATAAAGACACAAGACTGCTGCGATACTTGCAAGGCTATCAACATTTAAGTTAGCAAGATTTAAACAAAGAGCAATATAGCATGTATAGTACAGTGTGGACAGGCTTCCAAAGGGCGGCAAGACTGAACTACAGGACAGAGCTCCGAGACACTTAAGCGTTAATTTCAATAATTGCATTTCACAGAATTTAAAGAGGAAAATAAAGGCTGCAGGACAAAGAAAGACAGGCTTGTCGAGTCCTGTTGCTGCTGAAGATCTAATCTGTCACACAGAGACTGTGCTACTGACATTCAATTTGCCTCCATAGTAACACCAAGGAAACCACAATTAGCCTCCATCACCCGGAAACCAGGGCTGCATCTGGTAAACAGAGCACCCGCTGACTTTTGCCATTCTGACTCTTCACTTTGTGACCTGAATGAGAGCTGAAGCTAATGTTAAACCAGTTTAAGTCACTTCTAATTTACTGTCGCAGAGAAACCCAAGTAATTGAATTTAGTTTCATTTACTAAAACATCCCAAAACTGAGAGGTAGACACAGAAATAACCGTTTTGGAGTCAAAACT
Organism: Siniperca chuatsi; assembly: GCF_020085105.1. NCBI lineage: Eukaryota > Metazoa > Chordata > Actinopteri > Centrarchiformes > Sinipercidae > Siniperca > Siniperca chuatsi. The sequence goes on from NC_058064.1 coordinate 18,743,377, forward strand.
GTGCATTCAAGCCTTTTTGACTGTGCTGCTGCACGCATGCATTTAACGCTGAGGCAGCTTCTGGGGGGCTGAGGACATGGCAGGCGCGTGCAGAGCTGCTGGGCAGCCTGAGGCGACAGGGCCTCGGAGACTTAGAGCTGTGCCATCTCACCTCTGAGTTTAGCTTGGGCTTCCCTACAGAGCTAAAAGGATGTGCTGAGCCAGCATTTCTGCCACCATGGGGAATGGTGGTGGAGAAACAAAATGGAGAGGGTGCATGAGGAAAGCTAATACAGACGGATTTTGTTTTACACAGGCTGAACAATTTTAGGTTTGTCCTTTTTTCTGACCAATACTTTGATTGCCAATTTAAATTGTGATTATTTTTTATAAATTAAACTAAAGGCCTGTATTTGTGGTCGACATAGTATTAAACTAGATATGATTGCGCCACGCGTGATCACAAAAAATTGATCAATAGGCCTTTTTCATGTCACAGGTGTAAATAATGAAATGAATGATGGCTCAGTTCCATTTGGCTGCTTCAGTGTCAGGGTCCTGGTACGGAGCATGCTGACTCACTGTCACGGCTCACTGGGACACTTGACTGGAGCAGAGCCATTGTTAATGTTGTTAGTCACACCTGTGCTTTTATGACTATGACAAGTCCAACTGTCTGTTGTGAAAAAGACCTATTAAGCTCACATTTATTAACGCATTGCATTAGTGGTATACTTAATATTAATCAATTATATTCAAATATAATAGTGACATGGCGTTATATTCAATGACAACAGCTGAATAACGGGCCAGTTATGCTAAGCAAGACAAACTGCTGGTAAGTCAAGTCTGACACCTCGAATATTATCAGCTTGTATGCAGCGGACACCGGCATGGACAAGTGGAGAGAGAGAACAGGTGGGGAGGCATTTCTTAATAAACTTTACAAATGGAATTTGTAGTTGTGCTATTTAAATGTAATCTATTATTTCTAACAGTGCTCACATGTATGCTTAATCTGCATGGAAGAGCTTCCCGGTGTGGCTGGTAAAACTCAAACACCAAACAGATATATCTAAATGTCGGCAAGATGTAAGTTCAGTTAGATCTGGATAATGCAAGTTCTGTGTGTGTGTGTGTGTGTGTGTGTGTGTGTGTGTGTGTGTGTGTGTGTGTGTGTTAAGTGCTTCTTACATTAGGGCACGGACCAGGCCCGTGACAGTAACTTTTTAACTTTTAACCAGCACCGGGACGAGGTGCCGCTCATAACAGGAATACACACACACACACTCAAAAGCCACGTCGCATAACTGAACGCCTGCCTCTAGCTTCCAGGTGATATCTGTGACGCCCGCCGCGTCGCCTGCATGTTTGCAGGCTAGTGGGGCCTGCTTTGGTTGTTTGATAAATTGATGGACTGCCCCCCTTCACCAGAGCACATTGGGAACTGATCAAACTCCAAGTGTATCCAAGAATCCTTAAATCAGACTAAATGGTTTGTTTTGTTTATTTCTATGATTTCAACACAGATTTGTTGTTCACAATGTAGCATTATTAGGGGAAAATTTGGTGCGTCTCCTGGACGAGTCAACAGTGAGTTTACTGCGTCCTTTCGGACATATCCATCCTCTTCACATTTTCTGGTGTTATCCAAAGATAACAGCATAATAAGCTTTAATTCCTAGATCCCAAACATTACAAATCATCAATAGTAGGGAGAAAAGGTATCAATGTTGATGTGATACTACCATGATAATACAAGGGACAAATAGAAAAAGAAAAACAGAAGCTAAGACCAGCAGAGGAGGGATTTTATTTTAGAGTGTAACTCAGACTGAGGAGGAGGATGTGACAGAGGGGATATGAAGGTGGCCATTTCATATTTTTATTCCTGTATTTTTTTCAAGTTTCAAAGCTGCCGGGAGGTGTTTGTACTTTTCACTGCCAAGTTTGGTCACTTACAAATCCATATGATGTTTCAACTTCCCCATGTGCTATTCAGACTAGTGTAGCTGCCAGAGAGAGGGTGAGAGTCCCTCAGTTTATGATCGGGACTGTGCTGAGCTTTTTTCCTACGACTGACAAACAGAAGCCCAGGAGAAATATCGTTCATCTGGATATTCAATTGAGGGAAAGTGCTCGCAATTCCTCTACAGGGAAACTGCTTTCCTGTCAGTCGAGGGACAGGGGGAAGAGGGCTCTAAATCCTCAGGCACCAGATGTTAAATAACTTTCTCCATCTCAACCATAGACTGTATATAAAGATGGACGACGCGTCTCCACTTCCTCCCACTGTACAAAAATGAAGCCAAAATATCCCGGATACGGGAGCATCCATCTTGCCGTGGTGACATCATTTGGAGCCAGAGCCTGCGCAGTAGTGATCGGGGTTGGAGCTGCGGTATCGAGGTCCCGCCCATGCACCCGCCCGACTCAATCGCAAGCTGGCCTCAGCTGTCAATCATGACGTGAACCCTCCTTTTTATAACATCAAATAATTAATTAAAACCAAACTTATCAGGAAAATAAACACTTGAACACACATCAGTGTGATAAGAACTACCTAAAATGAGAAAAACCATCTTCGGGAAAAATTTATTTGACGTGTACTTTGAGTTCTTAGTTTGGCTCATGTCCCATCCACTAACATGGGGGGGGGGCTATACTGCAGCCAGCCACCAGGGAGCGATCGAGATGTTTTGGCTTGACTTTTCGGGGGCTGTCAGGTCGTCCATCTTTACATACAGTCTATGAGCGCAACGTTCCATGGAGATAACCTTTGACCCTTTACCAGTCATGGCGGCCCCACTCCCTCTCTTCATTCCTTCCTGCCATCTAAAAAGCTGATGATGGCATTTTGTAACTGTAGTGATAATTGCAGCCTTTGCATTTTTTCACCTCTTAATTATGTATCTGCTAACTGGTGGTGCATACAACAACTAGGCAGGCAGCAGTGATGATATTATCAATTAAACATATTATCCATTTTGCGCTAACCATTGATTTTAGGTTGGAACCTAATCTGTTCAGTGAGGCAGCAGGCTTGGCTCTTGTCAATGGAGCTGGTCAGTGAGACATATGGCAACCACTCCTGGGGGGAGGCACCATTTCTGAAAACGTATGTCTGCTGGTTTACAATAGAATCGACAGTAGTAGTAGTAGTAATATAGCCACAGGGTGACCTATTCCAATTCTCAATTTGAAACTAACATTTAGATTCTTAATTGGGAAAACAGACAGCAAAAAAATTAAATAAAATCATAATTGTTTTTTTCACTGCATCTGCAGTGACTACTTTGCTGAGACTAAATTGTTATTGTGTTCTCCCTCTTGCTGGCTGTAGCCATTGCTCACAATCAGATTTGATCTGAAATTAGAGCCATTTCAAGCGACTAATTCAATATTCAAGGCACAATTTACATCCGTAGATCAGGAGGGAGCCGAGGGGAAACACTATTTTTATGAGGGAAATAATAGGAATGCTCCATGGAAAACTTTGTACTAGTGAAATATCAAATCAAGCGGCTGAGCATGTCCCCTACCTTTATGTGCCTTTTATGGAAGAGCGCTCTTTTCCATTTTCAAATGAGATTGTAAGCCGAGGACATTTATCCCTTACATTCCTTGAGAGACAAAATGTTTGGATTCGACATGTTGAACTGGTTCAAAGAAAAGGGAAAAAAAAAGGTGCGTGGCCCTTCTGAGTGAGCAACTAAACTTCCGATGCTCTGACTAAGGTGCCTCATACATTCAGCCTCACTCTGCTCTCACTACAATCTACGAGACGACCCAGATTCCAACCTCCTGAAAAGAGGAGCAACTTTAAGCCAACCATGTATAGGCATATAGGAAAATAAACCCAATTTATGATGAAGCTACTACTGTTAGACATATTCCTTCAATGACAGGTAGATGTGTAAAAAGGTCATATTGTGAATGCTCCTGTGCCATGATTTAAATAAGCCGGCGCCGTGGCACCTCTGAATTCATGGCAGACAGTATACTTCTTGCAAGATTGGAGAAAAATAATCGTTGTGGTCTTGTGTATAAAGTTGCCATGCCATATACTGTTTCTCCGATGCACAATTCAAGTTTTGATTGACTATGGAGTATTTACAGCCACTCCTGCACAACACAGGTCAATTGCATAAAAATGAAACTTTCCAACCTTTTACCTCTTTTAACCTCTGCCACCGGTGCCTGTGTGTGTATTAAATTTCAGCTGACAATAAGCAGCCACCTTTCTCTTCCTGTGTTTTTGTATCTGTGTCTCTGTATGCAACGTCAAGCACTGGCTCAGCCTCCAATGCTGAATCCAGACTGACAAGACTACTCGACTAAGTTGGTCTGAGGTCTCTCAGACTTCCCGGTCAGGTCAAGCAGTGACATCCAGAAAAAACAAACTCATTGTGTCGAGGGAGCGAAGAACAGAAGGGAATTGCATTTCCATTAATTACGAAGACCCTCCCCTCTTGTAAACCTGATCTTTCCCAAGTGTCAAGGAGGAAAGATTTTCAACAGTCGCAAGGACTAACAGCAAGATGACTGTGTCAGTCTACACCTGAATGTTATAGTGCTACAGAGAGGAAGCATTTCATCTATAATACAGAAGAAAACAATGCTATTTAAAAATGCGAATTTGTAGAGGACTAGGTGTGCACGTATGTAACAGGAATAACACAGAAAGACCAATTACCTAGTGTAAACTGATCAATAAAGGCATTTCAGATTTGCATTTCATCCATTTAGGAAAAGCTGTTATCTAAAATGACTTAAATGTGTGTGTTTTATAGTCTTCAGAACACACTGCAAATTTTGAAGTGTAAAGCCTTGCTCAAGTCTGTTTTGCCAGCCCGGAATAAATCCTCTAGGCCATACAGCTTTCATACAGAAAATGCGCACATGACAGAGTCTTCTAAGCATGTTGCACATATTCAACTAGTGTTTGACGCATTCGTGACGCTGCTGTCACAGTTTTCAACTGTAGCTTCATAAACCCAAATACCAAACCGCATACCACATACATGTATGTTTCAGTTCTATCAACACCATGAATCTCATTTCCCCCACTTGCTGGTCTCTCTCTGTCTCTCGTTATTTTCAGACAAGTCAGGTTGTAGGTAAATAACTTCAGATCACCTCATGTGGGTATAACCCAACTGTTTCAGTTGTAAAGTATTATTAACTTTAACTGCAGCATTTAAGGTAGAAAAGGTGCTCATAATCTCAAAATTAAACTAGGCTTAATCTCTAGTCATAATCAACAGACTTGCTAAATAAAGAGATGCAGGATAACATTACAAACTGCTGTCTTCATTTGTCTGGGTTTCCTTTCTTCATACAAACCTGACAAAAACACAGGATTAACGTACAGTATGTGCCTTCACAAATTAGCCGTTATGGTTATTTTGACCAAATTTTGCCATTATGGGGTCATGTATGAACTGGGGGCTAATACGGCAATAGAAGTAAATCTATTTGTGGCAATTTGACTGCTCAAGATGTAGCAAAATTACCACTGAAGTTACATATTGGCATAGTGAGTAAAGTACTATTACATTCAGTGCTTTAATTCAACTTTTTGGATCACCAGCTAAAATGGCAGCACATGTTCAAGACACTCTCACCTTACAATAGTCAAAAGCAGATTATACTGTAAATCACTATATCCACTTCAACCTATTTTCACTATGTACATGAACTCATCGGCCAACATCTTGGGGACTGACTAGACATTAAAGACAATGGATCATTTGGTCTACAAACTTCCAGGATTAACAGTTACTGACCAAGCATGAAGGTAAATTAGCCCACTTGACCTGCTGGCTCCAAACCAGCAAGCAAAACAAGACTGCTGAGAGAAAAGCAAGCCAACATAAATAGGTTTACAACTTCAAGTTAGCTAGGTAAAGAGATGAACATTACACAAATACGTTCCTGCCATGTTAGCTTGTGTGTTTAGCTAACAATGTTAAAATTAATTATTTTCAGCTACAGTGTCCTTTATTTCTTAAGTCATTATTTGATAAATATGATTTATCTAATAAGTATTTTGTTCATCTTGATTCACAGTATTTTAAATCCAAACATAACGAAACATTTCCAGCGTTATGAGATGACAGAAACGACGAATGCTAAAGGACAAATTGACAGATAACGTTACTGACAATCCCAACAAAGTGGAACTGTTGTAGGTTAGCTAGCTGATGGTGACTGCAAGATTTCATACTATGAAACGAATACGGTTTTCAAGAAGAAAAAAAAGTGGATTTTTATTTTACATTCATGGCTGTTAACATGTTATTATGACCGCCGACTTGACACCACAAGCGTAATAGAACTACCCATTCACACATGACATCAATTTACATCATCGCAGCTAAACCAACCAGCACCACCAGTTTAGCAACAATGTTAACGTCGTATGACTTTAAGGATTAACGTTACTTTTCCCGTAACGGGTTTAAACACAGCTTACAATCGTGTTTACTAGCTGCACGGCTTCACTACCACGGAAAGTACCACCTAGCTTAGCGTTAACATTAACACGAACATCTGCCCAGCGTGAGCTTGCTATGCAGCAGGAGGAGGGGGCTAACGTTAGCACCTTTAGCATCGTTAGCTACCTGCCACCCCCCACCGGTGGTTTTGCAGGGGGCATCCGACTTTCCAAAAAAGCACGGTAAAATCACACAGCCACCCACACACAGACTGGTGTAATACGTTTTGTGTATGTTCACATATCCGTGCGAAGGCATGAAGTCCAAGGACCGTACCTCGGGGTGGAGAATAGGGACGCAGCCAGCTTCTTTCTCATATTCCTCCATAGCGTCGGCCATCTTGGTGGTGATGTTCGCTGAGCATTGTGGGAAAGAAGAGGTTGTGTAGGGGGGAAACAAACAGGAGGAGGAGGAGAGAGGAGCTGTCAAAAAACACAGATTGAGGACAGGGCATAACACACAGAAGGCCACATAATCATATCACAGCCAGGGAATACGACTAGACAGCAAAAGACATATAGAATCAAATACATTTACATTGCATTATTATTGCAAAGACTACCTCTAACGTTTGATGTAAGAGTAGCTGCTGTAGGCTATACTATATGTAGTCTGCACATTGCACAGGGTTCTTCGAGGAGACCGGGGTATATGGACGACTGCAGAGAAGGCAAGACGGGGGTCAAAAGGGACCCATAGTACAGTTTTGCCCCTGGGTTAGTTGATTCATTTGACAACAGCAGACTCAACCAGCTCTACAGTAAACAGTAAAAGTGTGTTTAGGTGCATTGTGTGTGTGGTACATCACCAATCTTAATTTCATTCTGCCTTATGATCATTCCAGGGCCATGCTCATATTATTTGTGAGCACAAGCTTAAGCCCAAAAAGTACATCTTCTATGGGATCTTTTTTGTTTAACTGTTCATGTGTAATTATTTTCAAGTGTTTTAAAATGGGTCGCTCCTAGTGGCCAAACACAAAACATGTTCAAATACATGTAGGTCTATTCGGTTTTGCTTAAAAGTACAAGGACAAGATTCCCTTTGCAGACATCAGAAACGGAATCTGGTTCCACTTTCCAATTTGATTTGTAGTTTGAGCATCGTCAGCTATTATCAAATCATTATGCAGGCATTGTTTATTTGCTGTTTGTTTGTTTCAAATCTGGAAAGCTTCAGAGAAACTTCACGAGTTGAGTATGCACATTCATACAGCTACTGTCGTTGCACAAGTATGATTATCCTATGTGTACTAATTAAACATGCATAGTACACATAGTGTAGGTAAGGTCATTACTTATAGTTTTAGACCAAAGCTGTCTGAAGCAAATATTTTGGGACAAAATTTTCTGATATTTCTTTACATTTACATCTCAAAAACATTCACTGTTAGAAAAGGCTCGCAAACTGCATTTAGATGATCACAGGACAACAAAACCGCCCCAAGAAAGCTAGACTGATTAAATCATTTAAGGTGAGACAGAAGCTCCACGAGACAGGGTTGCGTCTAGGATGCAGGGGGGTCGTTAAATGGAAATTCATTCACTAAAAAATTGCAAACAAAACATAACAATTTAATGAATAAATATATGTTTTTGCTATTTTTCCGATAAGAATATAGAACAGAATACAATAAATAAAATCAAAGCAAAACTCGGCCATGTTCACCAGTGTATATGGTCATGGGGACACCTCCATAATTACAGACTATGACTGGATGATATCTCACATTTCATAAAGAAGGCCAGAAACAGCCAATGGAAAGCATTACAGTTACTCCTGTGCGCCTCTAGATGTTCTCCATGTCCCATCACACATATCTCTACCAAACCTAAACCTCCATCAGCCACTGGATGGCCCTCTTTACTCACTCTCCCTCACTGAAAACAACAGTTGCTAAACATACACATTTTACAGTGTGCGTCCAATGTTCTCAGGAGCTAGTAAAAATATCAAGTATAGAGCCTATTATAACAAGCTTACAACAGTCACTCCCAGAAGCATGCTTGACTGGTATTTATGTGATGTTAAATAATCGTAAGTAATTATTTTCACCCCCACGTATACAAATATAATTTGAGCAAATATGTGTTTTATTACACTTAATGCTTCAATTACTATATTAAATACATGCATTGCATACACGGATTTACCCAGAAAAGAGGATCACAATGCCCATACACAATAACTAAGTATGACGCGACATGCATAACTAAATTATCTCTGTTAAAGATTTGAAGTGTTCAGCTGGACTGCGATTACAGCGAAAGTGGAGTGAGCTGATCACATGTTTGCAATGCTCTGTCCAGCCAGGCAAATCAGATGATCACCGAGCGGAACAAGGGAAGTGTCCTGTCATGGCATCAAGTTACCCCGTCATTGAACAGAGACAGGATATTGAGTGTTTAGCCTTCAAAATAAAGTCAGGACCAGAGCATTTGGCGCTAAAATGGAACTATATTATAACAAAAATGCCTTCTACTACCATTATTAATACTACTACCAATTATAATAAGAATATACTTTTTATTCATGTATAACATTAAGCACAAAAGTAGTTCAGAATGTGCTTTGCAGGTAGAAAGGGAGAACAATTTAATAAATAGTGACAAAATACTACAGCTGTTACACTCAACCACAGTAATATCAATATAAGCAATATGAAAAGTCAAGAGAAAACAACATTCTGGTAGCAAGACTAATGAAATTATACATAATAAAAAACAACAAAGCAATAAAAAAATGTTTATTAAAATCTAAAATATTAAAAAAAAATATTCACATTAACAGAGTTCTACTTTAGGTGATAGTAAGAAGCCCACTTTTTTCAATATGCACAGCAAAATAAATATCATGCCACATTTCATATACAGGTTTTCATGATTTTGTTTTCTATGTATGCAAATTTTGTGTCTCTGAGTGGGGCAAACTTTTGGAGAACAATTTTGGGTGTTGACACAAAATAAAAGTGGTCTGTGGACAGTGGAAGGACTTAAAGGCAGCCAAAAAAAAATATTTATCTAAACCTATCTTTTATTTGTATAATTTAATATTTAAGATTTTGTATATTTAATACCATTCTAATAACAGACAACCAGTCTAGGTAAGACTGTTAATTCATTCAATTAAATGACAATGAAAAGCATTAAATTAAATCATACTATGACTAAAAGGCAGTTATTGTATGAGCAGGAGAACATTTTGCTGCCTTTTTAAATTTGTATCTTTTTGGTTAGCTTTTAGTTTGAAGTTTGTAACCGGAAAAAAAGTGCATTCCGGTTCATTTTACCTTTGTCCACTCAAACCCATGACAGAATCATACAGGCGGGCTAATAGCTAACAAGTTGACTGAATGTCGGTGGTACATAGACAGTAGAAAGCATAGCAGTAATTGTGAATTTTCAACTGTTCAAACTTAATATATTGGACCAACATGACACCGCTGGGCTGAGGAGGACGCGGGCCATCAGCAGCTGAAGCAGCGAATACCTAACGTTAGCAATAAACATTAAAACGCCGTCAGCTAACAGTTAACGTTAGCAGACAGACACACGTCCCCGAGGACTGCCTGAATATACGGCCAGCGTTTCCTTCTGTGAGCCAGTCAGACAACCTACCGAGAGACCCCCAACGAAGCAAAGGTAAACAACTAAAACACAAAATGAACGCTGCTTTCCACCAGCTGCTAATGTTGATTAAACGCAGCTAGCTTAATTGCTAATTTCGCTGTGTGTGTGTGTGTCTGCGGCGAGTTGACAGCCGTGACTCTGCAGTCGAGCAGTGCGTACTATTATGTAATAAACCAGCTTTAGCGAGAAGCTGAGTTGGACGTCTAGCAGCTTCTCCATCTCCATACGCTCCCCTTAACTGACTGTACGTCTTTGCGTTGGTCCCGACTCATACTCCAGTGTGAATCTTTTTTGAGTGAGAGTCTTCATTTAGTTACACGTGTGTAACGTTAGCTTGTTTGCAGTCGTGCAGTCAGGACGCGGTGTGCTATGCAGCAAAGTGGTTAATGGTAAGGCATGCTTCATATTAATTGCCTGCAACCATACTGTACCTGGGAGATTTGTGGAAGGAGCTGTGAATTTATAGTCTGTTTGGCTTTGGTGTTCTGTGGTATGTTTCAAGAATGGGCGGCAGTGCTGAAAATGTTGCCGATTTTCTTACCTGACCTCTCCTGCTGTCTACATATTACCCCCCCGTGCCATCCTCAAACATATGATCCTCCTGAACCCTGGTGCTCTGTTACCACTTTCACCTGACAGGAGCCAGCAGCAGAAACAGGAGACTGACCGGCAGTAAGAACTGCTCCAAACTGTGTCAGACAACTGATGCATCCGGCAGATCCTGGCCCGATCTCAGATATGTGATATCAGCCTGTCATGCTATCCCCCGAGTTTTCATGGAGCTTACCCCCTCTCTCCTACTTGTATAAACTAGTTTTTATAGTAGAAAGCTAATTCTTTGTCTCAAATATCAGTTTTCCAACCTTTTTGGAGGAGAGGAGAGGTGAGAAGCATGACATTCTGACAGAAGCACCAAGTACAAGTAATGTTTTTAGTTTGTTTTTTGGCATGAAAATGGTCAAATTTAAAGAAACTGAATAATGGATTTCAAATGTTAATGTGGTCCCACAGCTCTGGTCTTGGTTGTCATTGACAACTGCATGTACTGTAATAGTCTAGAATAGGGAATTGAGCTAACTGGTAATTGACTGTAAGTGATTAGAGTCGATGATGAAAAAACACCCATCAGTTTATTCTGCGTACCTGTGCCAACCTCGGTTCTACCACTAAAGCTGTATTTCCATGTTTCCCATCCTTCGCTTATTTGCATGTAAATCCCAGACTTTCCATGCCAGGCTTTTGCTGAGGTGAGGCACGCAATCCAGGGTCGCAAGAGCGACCATCTTATTTGCCAGCCAAATGAAGTTACCATTCTGCCCAGCTTGTTGCCTGCGTACTGCTCCGGTAGCCACACGTAGCTCTAAATTCGAAAGCAGGATCTACTTTGGGAGCACCAGCGTTGTATTAATACTGACATGCAAAGGAAAACAGCATTAAAATAAATTCTCGCTGGGTTGTTTGCACAGTGATGGAAGGAAAAAAACTGAACTGAAAAGGTTTCCCACAGGGCAACACAACCAGTACTGCTGTGCACGCAGCACAAACCAAAATAAGCGCTTTCTTCCCTATTAAATATGGATACTCTTTATAAGTCATCCTGGGCCTGAAACTAACAGTTCTTTTTATTATAAATTAATCTGCCTCTCATTAATCAGATTCTCAAGTAATCATTTTTATTTATGAAATATGGCCATATATATATATATATGATTTTTGGGGGAAGTTTTTCCTTATCTGAATCAAGGTAGAGGGTGTTGTATGCAGATTTTTAAGACCCTTGAGGCAAATTTTTGATTTGTGATATTGGGCTGTATAAATAAAACTGACTTGACCTACGACCAGACTCTAATGCGACTCTGGTCGCAAGGAGAGAGGCTGTTTCTTTGGATATTAGCCATTTAACAAGGCCTTGTTTGCACAGAGCATTTTGAGCAGGTATTATATTCCTGCTTTATATAGATAATTCTTTCCTACTAGGGCTGGGTCTCAAAAATAGATTTTCTGATTCAAATCAATCTTCATTTGAATGATCTGATATCGATTCATAAAATCAGAGGTCGATCTTTGTGTCCATTTTTTTCTTTTAAAGCGGAAATAACACCACAACATTTCGAAATGCAATACTTGAACTGTATATGATTAAGGGACATTATTTCAACCTTAAATGTCAAGTTGCTTTCTTAATATCTATATATTTATTTATAATATAGTGGTTGGGGAAACACTGGGGCCCTAAACGAATCGATATTGAATCGAATTGAATCCGGACCTTGTGAATCAGAATCGAACCAGTGGCGATACCCAGCTGTATTTTCTACAATACATGCATACAATTCTGAACATGGACGAAACAATCTTTTAGTTGTGAGGCAGAATACTGCACACCCACATGTGAATCTACGCCTGTTTTTACAGAACTGAAGAGTGGAGTCTTGTATCCACAATAGCTGTCATTTGCGTTTTATTGTTTTATGTATTTGCAAATCAGATAATGCTTATTTTTCCAGTAATGGTTTGCTGAGCATGAAAGCTCTTTGTTAACACCAGCTTGTTCTTCTCATACATAATTTCTGCACCCTTCCTGTTTTCAATGTAGTTTTGACTTGCATGTTTCACTATAATATATCAATTACTTTCATGGTATGAAGAGGTTAGCAGCACTGAAAGCATCACCGAATACTAGATCCACACAAAACCGGCTGTTGTCACGTCAATGGGTGCACTGAATGACCTGGTCATGGTCAGTATTGATACTAAACAAGTATTTGAAAATCTATTGCTGCAAATTAGGGGTATGCCTAGGCCTGTCACGATAATTACTTTATCGACTTATTGAGGCCAGCAAACATTATTTAGGTTATGTCCACATTTCGTACGATGTCGCCCGTTATGTTTACATGCGTGTTTATTAGGATACAGCAGTGTTTTCCCTACATTATAAGACTTGGGCACAACGACGCCTGAGGGTTTTTTTCCCCCAGACTTGGTCGGGCCGCCCAGGTATATTAACGGCGCCATCTGCGATGGATTAACTAGTGGACAATCTCGCTCTGCCCCTTGCATGCGGTCTACTAACAATCGCACATGCTCTGCAGAGAAACACACAGAGAGAGAGAGTCTCCTATTTATGCCATTGTTTAGTAAAAGCTTGTAAGTGCAGCTCTCGGTGCCGTTGTCATTCGGTACTCTGTTGGTTTCGTCGCCTATCAACAAGCCTCCTCCACACGCGGCTCACCTGCTGTTGTGAAAACGGACTCGCGGGTGAAAAAGTCCAAAATGCGAGTTGTGTTTTTTTTGAGCAACTTTATAAAACATACTGCTGACGAAGAGAGTCAACACATACAGGGAGAAACGGAAATAGGCGGGGCGGGGCAAGTCAGTGTGTGTGTGTGTGGGGAAAAGGGAACTGAAGGGAAAAGCAAGGTGAGCAGATTAAAGTATTCTGTGAGTAAACACTAAAATAAGGTGGAGGATAAAGTAGAATTAAAATGGTGAAATAAGAAATAATTTACTAGAAATAGGGTACTATATATTATATATATATTTTATATATATATATATCTATATATATATATATATATATATATATATATATATATATATATATATATATATATATATATATATAATTATTTTTCAGGATTTTTGTCATATTGTCAAGAATAACGTTTTTGCAAATACCATTAAATATCATGATATTATTTTAGGGCCATATCGCCCACCCCTATTGCACATATTCCATTTTAAATAAATACATTTTCTCATTATTGCTTAGCAGTGAAAAATGAATCTCTCAGTTACACAAAGATGGGCATCTGCAGGCAGGAGCGCCTGACTCGCAGCAACTTGTCTGTTGGCCACTCTTGCAAAATGTCATATACTGGAAACTACTGGGAGCGAGTCTGTTCTGTTATGAAACCTGTTTCCCTACTATGCAAGCACTTTGTGAAAGTGATGAATTCCATATGTATGGAGAAATACCTTTTCCATTTGTACTGGCGCAGCCACATTTCCCAGAGGCCTTTGGGAGTGGGAACTTAGCGTTTTTTTTTTGTTTACGCTGTCTTGGTGAAGTCTGCATTTTGATCCGGGAGTGGTTCTTCTTCTTTCTGATGGTAAGTTATTTTGTACAGCAGTTACATGGTGACGTATTCACACCCTATCGGGACATGCTTTAAAATGAGCTGAAACTGCGCAAATAGTTAAAAACTGCTGATCTTCATGCTTACAGGTAAGTATAGACAGAGCACAGTTAGTGCTGATACCAATAGAGGGTATAAGCTGTGAAGTAAAGTATGCATTTACAGTCCTTAAAGGGCTTCACAGCGGCCACATTATGAAACAATAAAACAGCCCCCTCATCGTCAGTCCCTCACTGAGCAAATATTCACCTGTCAGCTAGGCACAAGTCCCAAACAGCCTTGTCTCTTTCTGCCTCCAGACTGTAACACTATTAGGAGCTATAACAAATGCTGGGTTGCTCATGAAGTTATTGAAATGCCAAGGCCGGTGCATCAGTGCGGCGTAATCGTCCCAGCTGGGACGCTCGGGCCACTGGCTGTGGTTTGGCTGATTGGATGCATTTGCTCTGACAAATGCCAGATGTGCTCGAAGCGAGATAGTTGCCTCTCACTTCTTGTCAGTGTGGATTTATCCAACAGTGGCACACAAATCAGGATACATTTTGGCTCGCTTTTCTTTAGCATGTAGTTCAACAGCCTGTATTAGCATCGGTGAGAAGGATAGCCGAGGCATACCAATGAAAACAGCTGTTTTTATTCCAATGAAACCTTATTATTGTGTACCTTTCATTTCATTGTCTCAGCCTTCATTATTCCGAGAAGCTCAACTCCCCTTGGCTCCCGTACATCAAACAAAACTGAACAAACATGCATTTAATTTGCACCTGTCTCCAGTGATGAAAGGGTTTAGTTAAGTGTGGTTTCTTGTGTCGGACTTACACCAGGTCCACTGCTGTGCAGGATTTGTTATTTGATAAAGGAGCGTGGGCGTATCAAGCCCTTTATTAATGTCCCAGCCTATTAACTTGAGTGTCCACCCTCGTAAGGCCCCCAGAGCATAGCTTCGGAGGTAGGGAACCTTATTACTGCCCACCTGAACTGCAGCTTCCCCCTGAATCACAGAGAGATCTGCTGGTTTCAAAGTTACCCATAATGCATACAATCCAAGTAGAAATGGCTTTAGATGCAGTATTGGCTTAGAATCCCCTGTGCTATATATTTAAAGTATCATCTCTCTAGTTTTTTTATGTCTCGCTGACTCAAACCGATAACAAATTGAGAATTAAATCATGCCAAATGTGTGTCTTCATTAATCTTGAGATTCAAGGACAAACCTTAAACCATTCCTCCAAAGCTGAATTGTGACTCTGAATTAATCAAAATAAAGAGTGTGTTCCTTAAAACGGCCTTACTCATCTTTCACACCAAATGTGTATACATGTATATTTTACAGTATGAAGTGTATCACCCATCTGACAAAGCAGCTATACAGAATGTCATAGGCTACATTAGAATTAGGAAAAACACAGACCCAATATTACATTTTTATTATCAGTTATTATTATTTGGAATTAATTTGGACCATTCTTACCAAAACGTAGTACAAAACATTGAAGGTCTGCATGTTCCTTGGAGATGAATGAATTATCTGTTAAGTGTTAAGAGAGGTTTCACCATCTTCATTCAACTTTTTCAATGTGAAAGACAATGGCAAGTTTAATAAGTCATCCCTCCAAAATTGTTTGTTCCTACGCACTTTGGTTTAATCATCATGAGACCCGAGTCCTACCCTCACGGAGGAATCTTGCTTTGCTGCATAACTGTCATTACCAGCCACCAGTCTTGCAGAAGACACCGCTTCCAGTCCACCTCAAAAAACCATTGTGTCTGAGCTCATGAGCTGACTCATGAAAGCTTGGCTGCGACAGTAGGTGTAGCCTTTGACCACACCTAGCATCGTACTGAGGGCATTTCAGCTGTGCTACAGAATATCTACAAGAGGAGACTAAGGAATAAACATCCTGGATAAACCATTTGACAGTGAAGCATGTTTTTATGTGAGACATTGAAGTCGAAGGATCAGCGAAAGATGTCCTGGTGTTCTTTGAACACGATGGAAACAGAGGAGTATTCCTTTTCTTTTGCTCTAGTACTCTACTTATGTGCCTTGGGCAACAGTTTTTGAAGGTATTTTAGTAGTAGTGACTGTAAATGTTTTCCTGTAGGAACAAAGGCAATTTGCATCTAGTAAACAAAAAGAAAAATGATCTCAAAGAGATGTTTGATCAGAAATGCAGGTGACTGAACAAGCTGCTGGTTTCCAGTGCTCTTGATGTTTTAGTTACACTCCCAGTGGGTTGTTACATTCCCATTTTTCACAGCTTGTCTTCTTTCTCTCTCTATTTTAAAACAAGGTGCAACCATTGTGCATGTCAGACGACCATGAGAACTAAGCATGCTTTCAAAATGCAAAGTGCAAAATATGGCCTTTTCACAGGTTAACAATTTCCAACAGCAAAAGTCACGATCGTTAACCATTTCCCCCTCAGCTGCTTGCTGAAAACACTGGGGTGAATCAAGGGAAGATGGTGGTGGTGGCTGTTTTTAAGGGGCATTTCCTATCCCCGTGTTAAAGCAAGTTTCACACATTTTGACATTACATGCACAGACATCCACACCTCTAAAATCCACAGCATCAAAGCCCAGACATGATCTGGTCATGGATACAGTTACAGTCTCTATTTGGCTCAGGCTTTGTTGTTAAGCTGAAGGAGTGAACTAGTGTTGTGCATGCTCTGCTTTCTAGTGTCCTCATTCACTCATTCAGACTCCAGAGTCCTGTTCACAGCTGCAGCTCTTTGAGGGATGCACAATGCATTGCTTTTGATGAGCCTGTTTGATACAGAGGGATGGGGATGCTTTGTTTTGCTGAGCTCATGCTCTGAGAGAGTGTATAGTGTTCCGCAAGGATACAATTAGGGCTGTCACAATTCTTACATAATTGCCTGATCGCAATTATTTGAGCTAACTGCGATCATTTTGCATAATGGTTAGAATCGTTTCGATTCGCCTTTATAAAAACAGCTGGATGAAACTAACAGATATGCCATATCTCCATCACTATTTCCACGTCGTTTCCCACACATAGACTTTACTTGGGCGGGACGCCCAGTAATATTAACAACCGCCAAAGTATATTTGTTGACCCATTTTAGAAGGGTGTGTGTGTGTGTGTGTGTTATTAAACTATTATTAGGCTTATACTATAATAGTGGCATAAAATGAACAGAAAAGGACAATTAAATCGTTAATCGCAATTATTTGTATGACAATTAATCGTCAACTAAAAATTTCATGATCGTGACATCCCTAGATATAATTTCATATAATACCAGAAAGTTAGCACCCACTATTATGGTCAACAAAACTGCATCCCCTTTTAGCTTTCTAAAGATCTTTATTTCAGCCTGTGTGTGCTGTGTATCTCCTCTGTACTGTTGGCAGACGTATCCAGAAATCTCCGTAGGTGCAGCTGTAATAATCTCTTCGGGTTAAGGGTCTGAGGGGAAACGGACAGTGGCTGTGACGCAGACTCACACACTTCTGTCACTTGCATTATTCACACAGAATTTCCACTCGGTGTGTCACATCTCTCAACTTGCAGATCTTTCTAACGTCTTAAGTTGCAGATGATTTGGGCCAATCGTGACAGCCCAGTGAGGAAGGACAAAGCTGAATGACTAGATGGCATTTAGTTCTGTTAAAGTAAGTGTCTGTCATATATCCCCAGTGTTACAAGCAGTCATAATGCAAGGGTCAGGGTCAGTGCCGAAATGCTAGGATAGCAAATCAAGAGAGACCTTAAAGACAGAAGTTGGCTGAACATGATTCATGTTTGAGATAAGTTTTACTTTTATCTCTCTTATTTCATATTAACATTTTATTGTTTTCCCAAAATTCCTGTAGCCTCTGTTTTGTCACTGTGTAGATAAGTTATCTTTGTGGGCCTATCTCTCCACCTTCTGTTCAGGTTGGGCAGGCTTTACTGAGTCTCTGGGCCAGGATTTGGGCTGATAATTGCTGGTATTTGTGGAGAAGATTGCCTCTTTCTTCAACAAAGAGATTTTTAACTTTGAGGTATTGTTGGAGAATTAAGCCTTTGGATGTGCTCTGCCCTCCATGTGTGAAAAACTCACTCCACCTTACAGGTTTTTGGTCTTTGTCACTGCCTTCGTTCTCATTAATCCCCTTGAAGATGACTTTTCATTGCAGTGGTGTAATCTCCTCACATGGTCACGACATGTGCACCACCCAGCAAGGTCAGACGAGCTTCCCCGGTCTCTCATTCAAAAGCTAATTTGCAGGCAACATTTTGTAAGATCTCGGAAAGTGCTGAGGGAGATAGTTTAGGTGGAATTTGATGCTAGCCACAGGAGGGATTGACAGGTCCTATACCAAAAAACAATAGTGGCCTGTAATTGACACAATCAGCTAAGCCTTTTACATTTATTCATTTGGCAGATGATTTTGTCCAAAGTTTTTACCAGGAGAGGTGTAGCTAAATAGATTACGGAGAAATATTGAAGAGGTAATATATTATAATGTTAAAGACTGGACTAGGGCTGCACGATATGGTAAAAAAAATCATATTGCGAGATATTATGATTGTGATATGATGGGAATGATCATTTTTACATCTCAATTTTCATTTTCACTGAAAAAACATGTTTTCTTACATCTGGAGAACAAGATGTGTAGGCCAGGGCGTCTCTGCAGCGCTACAGCACTTCATTATAATGCTGTTGTGTCCCACATTTTACCTTTATCAAAAAATTGCAGCTTCTGCGATTTGGATATTGCACTTGGCCGTATTGCGATTTGTATAATTCTTCGATTAATTTTGCAGCCCTAGACTGGACTTATATTACTGGTTTCTCATTGGTGTCCATTTAGAATAGCCTAAGTGTTTATATTGGCACAGATGTTTTGTTAAGGCCTGGCCTAATAGATTTGGTTCTTGAAGCTTGGTGACGTAGTAACTCTACTCGCATTGCTAGTTGGTGAACTGCTGTTGCTGACCGCTAACTCGCTAGTCAGCTGGGCTAGCGCTAGTCAGTCACAGTAGCTCCCGGATTCTCTCTTATTTTCTATGTACTGTTCTGTTTACAGAGTTCACCAAAGTTGAACTTGATGTGAAAAATTGCACAGATTTACTTGGCCCCTGCGAGCGAATCCACTGTTTGCAGTGATTCCATTGGAATGAATTGAATTCCCTGTGTGTTAGCAGGCTTTTATGCTGGTAACTTGGTTTTAGCAATGACCTATTGCATTCGAAAATCTGAGTTTTCATTCCAAAGGGGTATAAAAACTATAATCCATTTTTAACTAAGCAATTTACAGTAGTCCTACATTTATTTCAAGAGATGGGGGTCTATATGCCTTGTAGATTTATGCGTTGTCTGATTGTCCGCTGCTGTCTTAGATTAGCCGAGCTGCAGCACCCTGCTCTGCTGCCTGTCTGCCACAGGCCAGCAGGTACACCAGTCCAGGCTGATGCTTCACCAGCAGCTTCAGGCTCCATGTAATTCAGTTTAATACGATGCATTTATCTGTGCGGGATAATGGGAAAGGGTGAGATAGAATGTTTTTTTCTATTGGGATTATATTGGAGTTTTGACGCTAAATTTCAAAAAGGGCATTTGATAGAGTTTCTAGACAAGATGTGTTATTTTATGTTTGGGGAATTTTACAATATGTTACCTTGCACAGAAATATAGAATTTTTTTTTTGAATAGATAGTGTGTTTTAGTGTCAGGCTGTTGTGGAAACCAGACTGTTTGCCCTTTCAGGGGAACAATGCACAAAGCAGTAAAAGGACAACATTTTTAGGTCACAGACGTGCTCTGACTTAATTATGAAAATTAATTGAAAAATCACGGAACATCTCTGCCACAGGGTAACACTGGTCAGGAAGGGGGAGGAGCTCTATTTGCTAAAAAACATGATGCACTCAGGATGCTGTAAAGTCCTCTGGATAAAATCGTCCATCAAATTGCTTGTTGTGATTTGTCATTTGATCAGCCTAGCTGGTGAGTTCACTGACACCATGTTTTATCAAATGTTGTCTTTATCCAAACGCCCATGGCTATGCAGTGCTATGATATGGCATATGCTTATTGTGTGTGTGTGCACATTTTGTGTGTAGTGTAGAATCTTTTTCTGGTATCTCTGACACACCCACAGAATTCTTCTAAAAGTAGCACCTCTTATGCTGTCCTGCTGTCTACATCCTGAGCGTTATGCAGACTAATGCACTTAGTGCCATAACAGAATAAGCTATTTCACAGCATTAGAAGCAACCACTGGGTCAGAGCCTGATAACACTCCCGTGGCCATAGTGATGCACCACAGTAATATGGAAGGTTGCTGTAGAAATAGGACATAAGGGAAAAGATAGGGAGGATTCATTTTGATGTTATGAGACACAAGATTGTACTACCTGTGAGTTTAGGATGAGCAGCTTCCTGATGGCTCAGTGAACCAGAATCCACATAACCAGGAAATCTGAAGACATCACAGCTGGCTCCGGTGACTTACGTTGAACATTTATCATCATTTTGGAAATATTATAGACTGATTTAAAAAAACAACAACAAACAATTAAATGATTTTTGTTATATGTAAGCCCTATCCCCTATAAACCCTTCCTATACTCCACCCTATCTCTGTCTACTCTAAACAGAGTCAGGACAAACTAAACATGCCTAAAAATACTTTAAGAATAAGCCTTGATCCACGTAAAGATGAAGAGGCAGAAGAGAGAAATTTTCTTACACCATTATGCCCCCCAAAAGGCTGCTTGTGCATAATACAAACTTCTAATACTTAAACATAAAAACTTAGTCACAATTTAGCAGGATACCAGTAGCACAGAGTTAACAAGTTCAATGCAACAAGGCAAACAAGTAATACATAATAAAATGAACACAAAGGAGATTTAAAAAAAAAAAAACAGAAATACTGAAAAACATTAAAACAATACAATATTACCAAGGATAACCTCAAATTCCAAAGAAATTCTTTTTGAGAGTCATTGGAAAATGAATTTAAATGATGACAGCCAAATCTTTGTGTTCGGTGTTTCCCATTGTACCATAGTGGTTTTGCTTGGTTGTTAATGGGACTTTCAGGAAGGTCACAGTCTTGATTCCCTCCTGAAGGGAAAAGTAGTATCTGGTATATGAAGTATATGCTCTGGGTTTCCCGCAGGAAACTGGTTAGCAGAGGTGGTAAGCACTCTCAATAATGTCTCAATTATTTTTATTTCAAATTCTGAATGAAAGAAAAGCATGTCTTCTGCCAAACAATCGGCTGCAAACACAGGCAGTGATACACTGGATAATATTTAAACTAGTCCCTAAGGCGGATGAATCTTTCACTAAAATGCCGCAGTGTGGGTATTGTTTACCTCAGTTCTTGGTCAGTGTCATTCTTCTGAAGTTGGTGTTTGTAGTAGGCTGTATGGGCGCATGTCCCTGTAAATAAAGGAGCACATGGCTTCGGGAACTGTCAGGAGTTGGGGTCACTTGGAAGTAGCATTAGCTCCTCGTTATTTGCGTTTATATATGTTTTGAAAACTGCAGATGTAATGTAAAGAGTTTAGGCAGCATTGGACACAGTAGTATCAACATTTCGTTCATGTTGTGGATGGCTTGAAGCAGGTAGTGAGTCAGCAGGAGAGGGGTGGGTCGCACACACTGACACGCTAACGGGTGCAGAGAGAGAGTATTTGGAAATTCATGCAGAATTTGGGACAGATCTGTGGTTGTGTATCGATGTAGCCAAATCTCTGACTTTGTATCCGTTTTCCGACATGTATTGGTTAAGCTTTACACCAATACTTTCCCCCAGACATTGCAATGTGTTTCTCCGATCAATTACTGCAAAGTGCACATACGATTTGATCCATCAGTCGCTTGCTGAGCTGTATAAGACAGATCCTGACACATCTCATCTCATTATTAATAGTTACGTCATGATGGTTTAAACAATGACCTCACTCATTAAATGCATGGCTTTTTTTCTGTGTGGTTTAGCTCTACTGCTTGTTTTCCCTGGAGCTTAATAAGAAATTGTATTTCATAAAACTGTAATAATTTCTTCTGACGTTAGTGGAGGCGCTCTTTATTTCTGGTGAGGCATGGCGCCTCACCTCGCCTATAAAACACTGCTGGAAAGCCCGGTGTTAAGGCAACAGCTACCTGCTGGTAATGCATGTGCATCTATCTGAGCTTTCTCAGTCTTTGTGTATGTTTGTGTCAGATACTTTGAAAATGGTTTTATTTACATGCACTTATTTTCATAGAAGCACATTACCACGATTTAACAAATGGGATTTTTCTGAGAGGATTGATATCTGTAGGTGGTTTTTCCATCCGCCTGTTTTTATGTGCATTTTCAAAAAAAAAATCTGGAAATATCGCAGAAAGGTTTTTACGCTTGGCTGAGGTTGAAAAATTGGTGTATCGATAAAAGCAAAGTGCAATGGAAACATACTTAGTGAATAAATCAAGACATAAACATCGACTGAAGCCTCTGCTGCACTGAAGAGACGTATAATAGCAGCAGACAAAAACATCAGATTTGTGTGGAGCGATGAGGAGACGGTATCGAATAAAATGAATACATAAAACGAACATAAATGCTATATTTCCATCACGTTTTCTCAAATGTTTTTCACCGTTTGAGGTTTGACTGGCGCTCATTTAATTATGTCATCTTGTTGTGCCCTCTTCTTCTGCAATGGTTTAATGGCACCCGACTGGAAAATTATCGGCACCAGCTGTTTATCTCGACGAACCAACTCCTAATAATCACATAATGGTAGTGGATGGAAACGTACGTTAATTGGCATTTTCATTTGCAGATTTTCTCGAAACTCGGTTAACATTTGCGCTACATTTGGATGGAAACCTAGCTTAAGTGTTTCAATACTGTCTGTGCGTGTGTGTGTGTGTGTGTGTCTTTGAGTGCTCTGTTGGGGTTGTAGACTCTAACACACTGAGGTCACATCCAGCAGGGAATGCTTATATACAAAGCTTACCCCTCTGTCATTGCACACACACACAGAGGGAGCTTTCACTGCTGCTCCGCTGCCGACTCCGGCAGCCCTGCAGCACTAGCCTACATTTCAGAGGAGGAGGAAGAAAAATATGGTGATGTCATCTCTATGTCTCTCTCTCTCTCTCTCTCTCTCTCTCTCTCTCTCTCTCTCTCTCTCGTCCTCTCTCAGAGGCTGTGTTGTGAATGTAATGGTGCTTTCTGCTCCCCGAGCTGCATGAGGTAGGTCCTTCATTCACCTCCCTGCGCTCTCTTGCACATGTGCATGCTGCATCAGTCCAGTTGCCTCCGTGCTTCTGTGTTTGTCTGGTAAAATGTACCTGCACTTGAGCTGGATAAATGTAGTGTGTTAATGTGCCTCTGTGTTAAGTAGTCTCACTCCTGAGGCTTCTTTTGGGTGTTTTCACGCTGTGTATTTGTGTAGGAAGGCTCCGCTTGGGTAACAGATGCTAATACATTGAGGTCACATCACACTACCGCCTGATGATATGTCCCGATACCCGGCTAGCTACTCAGGATGTGTCTGGTGGTGTCAGACTGCAGATAGCTGTCGAAAATCCAGGCTGAGACAAGGAGGTGAATCACATTTGTCCAGCTTCTGACAGCACTCAACATGTAGAGATGATGACTACGATGCCGTCTTCCAGCTCCCCCTTTTTTCCCCATGCGCGCTTTTCTTAAAAGGTCATTCTCGGGTCACGGGAATATCATTTGACGCTGTGACCTTTGCACTCGTTACTTCCTTGTGATTTCCGCAAATCCTTTAAAACGTAAAATATGAATGATCTTTAGGCTGAATGTGCTGCCATGTCAGCCTCACATCTTTTTTTTCTTCTTTTCTGTTATGCAATAGGTATCACACACACACAAACAGACACATATTCAGCTCGGGCTGTGTGCATCACACACATTTTCACTGTGCAGCTCTGTAGTGGAGCTGTGGCTCTGTTCTCTCTGTCTCTGTGGCAGGGATGGTTTTGTGCTGTCCGTTATGAGCCAACAGCCAGTTAAAAAGCCAGCAGCCGCAGTGTTTCTCCTGTTCGGGGATTGAATGCTCTGAGGTCACCACAGTCTCCTTGACACCACAGGAGTTCAGACCTTCTCATCGTCTTCCTCCTCCTCATCAGCATTCCCATCCACATGTCGCTCTTATGATTTAGATAAATGGATGTTAGTGAGCGCTGAGTCACCTTGTTGCATTTAAACGCGTAATTTTCCAAGGTGAAACACTTGCTGCTTGTGCTCCACATGATATTCTCCCACAATAAAGGGGGGATATTATAGAAAGAAAAGAGATTCTCTGTCATGTGGGAATTTTGCTGTTAGAGATGATATTAAAGCACCACAGGAGCGCTTTTTTAACATGAGGAACCAATGATAACACTCATTACATAATTCTGAATCAGGTTTATGATATTGGTCTCTAGTTGAGCAGTGCTCCGCTTAGCTGTGCTGGTGTGCTGCATGTTGGCGTGGAAACCGACTTTAATGGACTGCATGTGGCACATGAGACAATATGACGTTAAATTTCTATCAGCAAATGATCAAAGCGTGGCAGCAGATAATGTCGTCAGCTATTACTGAGGATGAGCTGTGCTAAAGTGAAGTGGAAACAGGTAAATATTAGGTAGGGAAATATTAGAAAGACAAGTGTGGTGATATTCTATATTTCTCTTATTGTCAACAAATCCCATGAAAAGACCAAAACATTGAATTGATCCTATTAACAGGTCTTGTTTGTGTATCTGAAG
The DNA here is from genome assembly GCF_020085105.1 of Siniperca chuatsi. Taxonomy (NCBI): domain Eukaryota; kingdom Metazoa; phylum Chordata; class Actinopteri; order Centrarchiformes; family Sinipercidae; genus Siniperca; species Siniperca chuatsi. Next base: position 18,768,378 of record NC_058064.1, read on the forward strand.
CCTGATATATCCAATTCCTCAGTGCCGTAGAGCTCCATTGTTATCCAAAAACAATGAAAAAGATATCAATGAGCCACACTGTTCACACATGTTGCTTTACTGTATCATCATAAGCACAACACTGTACTTTATTTTTGACATGAAAGTATTGAGAGATGCACCAACATGTGTTATCTTTTAAACTGCTATCTGTTCTGATGTTTTCAACCTTTGCAGCTATCATTTAGTTTCACCTTTGGACTGTTCCCAGAGCTAGACCGATAAATTGGCCGGACCGATACATTGGCCTATATCAGCTTATTACAGACATGTCTGGTGTCTGCATATATGTCGGCAGACACCAATATGACTTTGAAGTATAAAAATGCCAAAATATGTTTGAATTAATTTAGAAACAGCGTCTCCATTACATAGTTTGTCCACCAGAAATCAATGACATTTTCCAACAGCAAGGTGTCACATATCTTGGTCACAATTCTTAAGAAAAAGAGAAAGGGGTTCTTACAAAAAACATTGGGTTTGTGTTACGCATTTATGAAAACAATTATTTTCATATATATCCATATCGGATTTTTTAAATATTGATATCGGTATTGGCCTCAAAAATATTGATAGGGTTGATATTGATTGAGTATTGATAGGGCTCTATTTTTTACATGTGGATTTAGTGATGCCAAACAGCACAAGAGATATATGCTCACTGGTGAACGTGTTGTTTTGGGTGCTGAAATGAAATGGATTAGAAATCGTGCCCATCCAGCACAAACCGGCACGGTGCAAGTCAAGTTTTGGAGGGTAGCCACTGTCTCTCTCAATGGAGGGGGTGGGCTCAACAATACTTTTATAGAAGGAAATAAACTAAAGACATTTTCCACATTTCTGTTATTTCTGATGAGATTTGGCATAACTGAAGCCAACGCAAGGCTTCTGAGTGAGTCAACCTGCTTTTTGTATCATTTCTGCTTTAGCATTAGATGGGTATATGCACTCTCCCTCGCCAAACCTTCAGGATGCTCCCAGATGCTTTAATGCGGAGGGGACAGAAATTATGTAAAGGCATATTGTAATTGTGAAAACAGGATCTGTTCAGGGATGAGAGTTAATCTGTGCTACAGGAATGGCTGCCAGATAATATTTAATTGTACAATGCCGCAAGACCTGCAAGTTTTTATTATTTTTCGAAACCACAGAATGATATGTGACTGTTCTATCCTGCATTGTCTCCCGATCATACTTTCTGTTTTTAAGCCTCTGTATTACTACATGTACGGTTTCAGATACAGTTTTCACATGTGTACATTTATACATTTCTTTCCTTGTCAAGGGGATGAAAAGTGATTCTTATTCTGGTGAAACAGTGCTGGATTCTCTCTGGTCTAGCAAGGCAATCCTCTGCCTCTACTTACATGGCTGATTAATATTCCTCACTCCCTGACCTACATGGATTAATTCTGTTAAAAGATGTCTCCCCCTGAGCACAGCACCAAACTGGGACAGGCAGAAGATCACATTGGACCAAGTGACTTGAAGGTCCCCTCTCCACCCCTCTCTTTGTCCTGTTGTTTTCATTTCCATAGAGCATTTTTGAAAACATAGTTTGAACATGGTAAATGGACTGTACTTGTATAGCGCATTTCTAGTCTTCCGACCACTCAAAACGCTACACACACACTACATATCACATTCACACACTGATGGCCCTCGGGAGCAATTTGGGGTTCAGTGTCTTGCCCAAGGACACTTCGACATGTGGGATCGAACCACTGATCTTCCGATTGGTGGACGACCCGCTGTACCACTAAGCCACAGCCGCCCAATCAGTCCCTTATTCCTGACAAGCTGACATTTCTAGTATAGCCTGGTGTCTGACATGTCTCTACAGGAAATTACATTTATCCTGCTTAGGCTGTTTTGTCTTTAAAAACTGATGTTTAGTAGATTTCAGAGCTCTACATGTCTGTATTCATGTGTGTGAATGACCTCAATATAGTACTATAGGGGATAGAAAGCTCCAGATGGAAGCCAGCAGTTGTCTTAATGGTATGTGTAACTGCTGTTTTCCATTGTAATAATTAGCTAAAATTCTTAATTTGCAGAGTGAGTTACAGTGAAGCTGCACTTTTCTAGGTGAGCGTTCAGACTGAAAACAGCCCTGCAATAAAGAAATGCAAGGGGCTGTGTTGGTGGGGACATGTTTCAGTTGTCGGTGAGACAGGAAATATGAGCTAGATTGTCTAGTTTCAGTAATAGATTTGTGAGGTTTTTTTTAGATGTAGGGCTGCACCTAACAATCATTTATCGATTAATCTAAAATTGATTTTTTCGATAAATCGATTAATCTAACGGCTCATTTTCTCTTAAAAACAAACAAATATCACAAGAAACAAGGTATGCACTGCAGGGCATTATTCTGCAACAAAAATTAACCCAGTAGATTAATTTAATCACTATGTCATCGCAACCCTTTCCCTGAACTTGAGAAACAGTATTTTTACTTAAGTACTTGACTTAAAACTTAAAATTGTTATGACTTGGATTTATTTCATTACTGAAGTAATATGCAGTTAAGATAATCACTGGCTAATGTAAAATAACTGAAGCGATTTACAGTCTGTAACAACATTAGATGACGCATGGTGTATCTTTACGTTACCATAACAGCAGCGGTGCAGAAATTACTTTTAACATGGGGGCGATGAAGAAACATTTAGAAAATCAATTTTAAGTGACTACTACCAACAGAAACACATTCTGCGTGTTGATAATCCGAATATATTATGCTTGGATGGGGACAAAAAGTAAATACCATTGCTGTCGCTTCAAGTGCTCGTACACAGCAGTTGAACTGCTATGACAAGCCATTTCCAATTTGCAGAGCTTACAGAGCACCACATTTTTGGGTCTCTGTCTAAAATACGCCCACACTTTAGATGACCATGGGCGAGGTTTTTTTTAGCTGCAGCTTCTTCTCCGGGGGAATCCATGCTTTGACCGGGCGCTGCCATACTTCATTGCAACGCACCGATGCGCGTTATGCAAATCGACATATTTTTGCTTGTAAAATGACTGAAACAATTAATCGATTATCAAAATAGTTCCCTAATCACTTACTCATTGCAGCTCTAATTTTTAGCCATGCTAGTGTCATGGCTGTGGGGATGACAATGTTGGTCGGTTAGTATGTCAGTCCACCACTTTGGTCCAGACTGAAATGTCTCAACAACTATTGGATGGATTGCCATGAAGCTTGGCACAGATATTCATGTTCCCCCCAGGAAGAATTGTAATGACTGTGGTGGTCACCTGACTTTTCTAGTACCATCAGGTCAAACTTTTACTTTGTCCAGTACTTTAGTTTATGACCAAATACCGGCAAAACTAATGACATTCCCATCAGCCTCAGCTGTACTTTGTGTTTAGTGCTAATTAGCAAATGTTTGCCTACTAACACGCTAAACTAAGATGTTTAACATAATAGACATTTTACCTGCTGGACATCAGTATATTAGCATTGTCATTGTGAGCATGTTGTCATGCTGACATTAGCATTTAGCTCAAAACACCTTTGTGCCTAAGTACAGCCTCACAGAGCTGCTACCATGACTGCAGACTTGTATTAAGTTACAGTATTCAGCCATTCACCTTGAGGCAAGGAATATTTAGTGGTTAGTCCTGCTCTTCTTCTCCAGAGTTGGTCACGTTCACACCCTAGCACTCATCAGTCATCTTGATGAAACTTAGCCTGAGGCTGAGGTATCTTGCATCTGTTGGGCCAGCACAGGTGTCAAAGAAGCCGGTTTGGTGGTATGGACAACATTCAGACAAATGGATGTTTTCAGCATTTACACAGGTTCACAAACCGATAATATATGATCTATTTCATGTTGTTATTTATGAAAATAATAATACAGCAGCACATCTTTTCCTTTTCAAAATCTTGAAAAAGAATTCTTTGCTGTGAGAGACTCTGTTGGAGATTATCCTAAAAGCTTCATCATCGCTTAGCAGGAGTGGAGGCAATAGAGGCCTTGTTCAGAATTGTCAGAGTGGTTGGCTGTCGCTTCAAGGAGAGATTGAATCCTCAGGCAAAAACATAGAAATTACATACATATGTGTGGACTCTGGATTGATGTTTTAAGTCACCGAAGTGGGGGAAAATGTCAGTGACCAACATGCGATATTGTTACAATCGTATCCTTTATTGTTATCACTCATCTAGAATGGTAGTATGTCTAACTTAACCACTAGTAATCATTTCCCAAACACTCAGCAGTGACAGCAGTGATGTGCCTCTATAGATCTGCCTCTCGGGCTGTCAGAGAGCTGCCTTCCCTTTTTGGGAGTGGACAGCAACATCACTGCAATCAGCTCAGGATCCTGAAATGATTGCTGTCCTTGCTTGCCCTTGAGTTGAGCTCTACTGTTAATCTAAATCAATGTATTTC
>NC_058064.1:18780322-18820322 GCF_020085105.1 Siniperca chuatsi
ATAGGCAAGACAGCTAAAGTCACTTTGGCTGCTGACAATTAAAGGTCATACAGAGCTGTGTTTTTTTTTCCAACATCCTCTTTCCTAGGGACAGAAATGGTGATGAAACAGGCCCCTGAAAATGAAAAGGACACAGTCATCCACAGTTCTTGTTTTTTGTTCTGTACTAAAATATGAAGTTGTTGCAACTAGTTGTTTGGTGTTCCAGGTTGAAAGTTCTCTACTAGAGGCAAATCCGGCTTTAAAAATAAAAATATCTGCCCTCAGAAGTCAATCTTCTTGGACACAATTTAATTTAATAGCCTGTAGTTCCTCATCATTCGAAGTTTTTTTTTGTGTTTTCTGTAGATAGTTTTATGATTTTACAAACCACACAGCAGGCCTCCTCTCAGGCATCTGTTATTAGGGGTGGGGGAAAATAATCTATTCTTAGATGCATCGCGATTCTCTCTTGAAAAAAATAAAATATATATTTTCTGCATTTACACACCTAATGCGAGTTGTCTAGCTAAACTAAAAGATAATGGAAATAAATTCCTCTGTTTAAGTATGGATCGTTACAAATATGCTATGTTTTAAAAGTAGCAAGTAGTTACACAGTGAGAAAAAATAAATCATGTATAGAAATCAAAAAATGTAGATGCTTCAAGATGCATCGACAATCGTTTTATCATGGCATCGTACCCCTCTGAATTGGAATCAAATCGTGAGGTACCTAGAGAGTCCCGTCCCTATCTGTTATGGTCATAAATAGAGTGCATACATTTTGACACTTTCATTATTGGCTAGACTGCTCAAAACATAGCATGATATAGTCTTTATTTAATCAGGTACAGTAATCTCATTGAGACCAGAGTACATTCATACAAACAGCATCAGAAACTATTACAGACACCTTTTAAAAAAGTTCCAATATGAAAATAATTCTATTTATTTGGTAGTATTGGGTAAGTACTGGATGGCAAGTTCAGTATTTACTCATGTGGTATCAAGTGGTAGCCAGTCCTGAGATCTGATCTGGTGAACAGTAGTTTATTCTTGTAGTGAGGACCAGCCTACTTTTTCATATATTACACAGTGATGAGTATGATATTCATCTCCTGTAATGAAGTGCAAAACACAATAATAAACTGCATCAAGTTGTTTTGAAGTGGAGTGAGCAGCATGTGAGTACAGGATATCTCCATAACCAAGCACTGACATGCTGGTTGATTGCACAATGGTTTCCCTTTCCTCAAGAGAAAAACATGCTCTATTCTGATATAAGAAACCCATTTTTATCTTCAGATTTGTGCCAGTTGTTCCACATGAGGTTTAAAAGTAACACTGCTATCTAACCAAAGTCCTCAAAATGTTTAAGATTGAACAACTTAAATTAGAGTACCTTTATATGTGGGATGTAAAATGGAATTCTGAGTTTTTGTCAGTAAAATATACTTTGTCTTACCTGTATTCAACACAAGTTGCAGGTTATGCAAAGCTTGACTAATCTAGACACAGCTTGAGTTGGCCACATGCATACAAAATTGTATCACCTGCATAAAAAAATATTTTGTATGACGTGTTTGAGTAGGAATATTGTTTATGTGGGTTGTAAATATTAATGGTCCAAATACAGAACCTTGTGGTACCTCTTAGTTATTACAAGGGAGGTCAATCTGAGACCATCAGTACAGATCAGCCTGTGTTCAATCAGAGAAATATGTATGTTCTGAGCAAGCGCATCAAAACTATATCCTCACTGTTTATCTTATAAAGGAACGTCTACATATAGTAAGGTGACTGAGCAAGGATGGGAACCAGTGGCACCTTCAGTCAGCACACACACCCAAACATAAAACACCACTTCCCTCCTCTCAGCTCCCAGGGTTGTGATTCTGCCCTTTCATTTCACCTGAATCATAATCCTCAATAGCCAGTTTTGCAGTGAGCAGGAGGACAATTATAATTACAGATAACTGGGGTGATAACGTTGCTGGCCATCTCTCCCACAGGCCTCCACACACAGTGACACACAATGGGATTGTATACGAGCAGCACTAACAGCCCTTTCCTACGTCTTTGAGTCTTGCTTAGAGTGGGAGTGAGTTTTAATAACACTCCATATCTGTTAGTACTGTTAGTAGTGCAAGCTAATTTCTCACCCCGCCTTCTCCAGAGCCTATTTCAGTGACTGCATAATTAAACTGCTGATGAATAAATTGGTTTGAAAGCCACTTCGGTGTAGTTACTGTTTCTTTTGAATGCTTTCTTCTGGATTGAATTCAATTTGATGAATGTGTACCTTTCTGCGATTTAGCAATAAACCTCTTTTGTGGAGGCTCTGGGGCAGTATGTTATCCCTTGATCACACATTATGAGTGTGCTGTGCCAGGATGGTGTGAGACTTAGACTGTGGGACGTATTGTGTTGCTAGCATATCCTGCTGGGGCCCGTTGGTAGAGAGGATGGCTTCCAACACTAGATGAAAGGCTCTGGGAAGCACGCCAGGTGTCTGCCGCTTCTCCCCTCGCTCTGACATCCTCACAGTCAGGAGGCGCTTCGGGAAGGTTTATGGCAGCCAGCCCCCCCTCCTGTTTCAACCATCCACCACCATTCAGTTTGCTGTCATTTGCATTGTACATACTGTAATGAAAGAGCTGGTGACCTGCTGTTCAGAATAGGCAGCAGTGAAAAGGCACATAGACAGCCATTATGCACTTGAACAATGGGTTTGAGGTAGCTTAGAGGTAAGAGAAGAGGATCTGTGACTAGGAGATCACTGACTGAAGGGATTTGAGCAGCTGAAATTAATGAGAAAAAACTTTTATCCTGTGGCAAATGGTGTAACTGCTTAATGGACTCAATGAATTGCCCTTTGCATGTCGGGCCCGTCGCTTTGGTCCAGTCTCCTGGCACTCTTACTGCTAATGCAGATCGACTGCCTGGCAGGTACCTGGTGGGGGCTGCTGTCTATAAGTATACAAGGATTTGCAAAAATTTTTAGAAATGTGGCTAATTTGGCTAAACAGTAGGCTAAACACTGGCTATATCATATTGGTGGCAGATGGATGACTGTGGATATAGCAGTTGAAAACATTGCTTTTCTCCACGTTTATGCTTGTTGAACAGGTGTTTTGATAAATTCATCCCTACCCTTTGTCTAGTTAATTTGAAAATGCCTTAACATGAGTACTCAGTATATGAGAGCACAGAGCAAAGACGAGGGCAGTCTGGAGGAGATGTGTAACTTACTTTTTAGTTGCATCCACTTTCCTAAAATGTGCTTTGTCTATACTGCCTATAAAAGTATTCAGTTTTCATGTTTGATTGTTTTACAACAGTGAATCAAAGTAGATTTAATGTGGCTTTTTTTACACTGATAAGGGGAAAATACTTTTTAATGTCATATTGAAAATAGATCTTTACAAAGTGATACCTCTGCTTCAATTAGTGCTTTCCTACATTTCCTAGAATGCCTTTTGAAAACAGAGAGTGGTCATGAACGTGGTGCTTTCAGTGGGTTGCTGAATGCCCACATTATTTTATGGAAACTGATAATTTAGCTGTTGGTAGCTTTGATGTGGTCCTGACCACACCCCATACTTAAAATGCAACATGTCTTGTGGCTGCATTCCATCATGGTCAATTGAGACTTCTGTTGTGGAGAAGCTCTACTATACTATAATTGATTTGTCCTTGTGGTAAATACCATAAAACAGCAAAGCATTATTGTTTTGATTGATGTCATAGACTAATGATATCAGACATAGCTTTCCTGCATAGCTTATACTTTGCTTGCTTTTGCCCAGGTATCAACAAAATAAAAAAGCACAATTAAACAAAACAACAGCGTCCCAGAAATGCAAGACGCAATGCCAATAGCTATCCACATATAACTCTTAATATTACTCTATTGATTAATTTTGATTCTGCTGTTAAAAAATTAAATTTGAACTGGCAGAGCTAGGTACAGGGTCTTGCAATGCTTCTGTACATCAGCGGTCGTACTCCGGGTGCTGTTGGCAGAACCGAGCTGACAGCCTGGGCTGATGACACACATTCTCACTACTAAAGTAAATGGGTTAAAGTAAACAGGAAAAGCAAGCTTATCCTCCACGGCTTTAGCTTGGCCTCTGATGTGGAAAAACTGCAAATGAAAGTGTGAAAATATGCAGTAACTTTCAAAAGACTTCAGAAAGTGAACTTCAGATGATGTGGGGGAAGTTGCAGATTTCAACATTAAGGATTTAAGTAAGTGCAGTGCAAAAACTGAGTGTCTCCTGCCAAGATTTGTTCAGTCCTGACTGAACAAATCTGTCTTTTAGCTGGGCCGAGGTGGTGGGTGGGCAGTTGATTTGAGGGCAGTAATTAAGACAGTATGGATTTATGAACACTGAGAATGAAAAAGGCAGGGGCATGTAGCATTACATAGATTGGATAATTTGTAGGTTAAAGTATTGCTTTTTACTATAGGGACCCATAGGACCCTATTGTTGAAATGTTCAAAACCCATTAAACTCTCTGACAGGTACACACACATCCCTCTTGGAGTATCCAATCCATCCAATTCCTTTGGCTCGAGGAGGGTAATATATTGTGCGTCAGCTCACTGGCTGTAGTTACGATGTAGTATATTTTCTGCTGGCTTCGATACTGAGAAGAGAGAGGAGTGGCAGCCATCCTCGCAATCGTGTGTGACATTATGTATGATGCCTGTCCCCTTTTACAAATTTATCCTGTAGCTATTATGCACAAGTACTGTATACAGTCCTACACACAGTGGTACCCTTTGTTGAAGTCATTCAAGCATTCATAAATGTATCCTCCGTTTAGTATACAGAATGTCCTATACTATAGGAGCTATAGAATAATGTGCTTTTTGTAATGTTTTCCTTTTAGGGATGGAGGAAAAGTGCAGCAGTGGTTCAGAATGTTGTAAAACTCTACATTCCAAAGCCAGTTCTCTGAGCGTGAATGAGCTATCTCATATGGAATATGTAAGACAGAGAAACAAATGCTATGAAATTCATTTTATCACAATATTTTTAATATTTTTTTTTTTCACCATATACATTAGGTCACTATTCAAGCCTAAGCTTAACATCCCCTAGAAGTCGATTCTGAATCTGAAATGATCAAGAATTGGAAACAAAAAATAAAGCCTCAGCAAAATGTCAGTATAAATCCTTATAAATCCCGCAACGTGAAATGTTTACAGCCAGGGAGTTTATATCTTGGGTCTGTTAAACTCATCAGTTACAATCATTATTTTTGACGGTACCTATGTGTGGTTTCCCATATTGATAGAAGTGTGATCCATTAATGTGGGAAAAGCCGATGGTAATGCTAGAAGAAGTCATTCACACGGGCCGGTAGTAGAGGAGGTTGTACCAGCGTCTGGTTCAAAAGTAGTTTAGCCAACTTGACTAACATTCATCACCGCAGCTGAGAGCGTTGGAGCAGCCACACGAGTCACGCTGCCCTGCCTTGCGCTGTGCGGCGTCACATTTAGGGCTGGGTATTGTTTAAAAATTTACGATACCAGTACCAAAATCAGTACCCTTAAAGTGATACAGACACCAATAGAGTACTTGATTTGATACCCATCATGTGAATGGAAGCATTCAGTAGGGTAAAATGCCACCACTCCTCCCCATCCAAATGATTTTTACACAAATACATTTTAAAAGTGTTCTTTAATTAAATTTTAATGCAAGAGATAAGTGTAAAGAGCCAACACAACAGACCAGCCTTGTGTGTGCTGAGTAATGGGAAACATTAATGCTGAAGGACTATGAGTTAACAGTTTGAGTCAAGCATAGAGGTTGTATTAGGCTACGTAGCTCTGGTCTGTCTGTTTTACAAACAAACCGCCAAAAAACAAACGCAAAGCCAGCGGTGCTGCTGATACAGCGCATTGTGAGCTGAAGTTTCCCCGGTAAACACACTGAAACACACACTCTCCTGCCTGGCCTGCCTGCTGCTCCTCAGCACCAGCACTCCACACACTGGTCTGGAGCTGGGTCCGGGTCCAAGAAGTGCTCAGTGTGTGTGTGTGTGTGTAGGGGCAGCCTGCTGTATGTAGCTGCTAGCTGTAGCTGCGGTAGTTGGCCAATCACATGTTGCATTAAATCGAAGAACGCTTGCGGTGAATTTTGCTGCGAGCAAAACCATACAAATAGTTTTTTTTTCTAGATGTGGGTACAAAAGGATCTCTCTGTTTCTCTCGGTTTCCATCACAGTTTAGATTGTTTTGAGACAAGACTTACAGCCTGCCATGCTGTTATCCTGCGTAGCTCTGACAAACTGCAAGTCGAATTTGGGTCTTCCCTTGCTTTAATCCTGCACAAATGTGAAACGTAATTTACATACAAACAGATAAAGATACCTTTATCTGTAAACTTGACGTGGATGTGTGACTTTAAAGATTTGTGATGGCATTCTAAAGTAGGGGAAGTTTTGAGTCACTAAACAAGTGCCCTTTGAAATAAATCAGTTTTAGAAGGTTCTGCTTATTTGAAAATTACAGAGTTTTGCAGAACTTTCTCAAGAATTCTCAGTGTAAACCCAAATTATCGTTAAGTGTCTTTGTGCTGCTGCCACAGTCACTTCCATAAAGGGGTGCTTTGTTATTCCGTCTTTTTTGAGAAAACGTTGTCAAAGTCACAGAGTGAATCACGCTCAGCAGGAATTTCCTGCCTGCAGCTGAGCTCTTTTGTCTAATTAAAATGACCAGTGTTCCATTGCAAATGAGCTTTACATTTCTGAATGTGATGGATGCAGTTTGTTTGTTTGGTTGGTCGATTCTGCTATTTTCAGTCTCCTTGAAGGAAGTTTTGGGTTGTTTTACTTCCTTTACCACCACAGTATCAACATGCAAATAACTTCTCTCATCTAACCCCATGATGTGAATCATAGTCATCTCTCTCAGCAGACTACACGTAGACTGCTCCGTTACAACTCTTCTTTTGTAGGCCTGTTAAGAATTTTTTTTTAGCCAATTTCCTCTATCAGGACAGAGCATATTGTTGTTTTTTCATGTGTATAACTACACTTCTGTGAAAGAGGGTTTCCACAACTTGAAATAGCAGCTACTGCGTCTTCAAAATACTTACTATACATATTCTTCCAATATTGACAACATTTACACACTCTTATTCAGCTCCACACTCCTTCAGTTTCTCATGTTCTACCAGCACAAACGCATGCACATGCATGCTATAAGCACTTGTAACATGCAGAGTATACAGTATCCATGCAATTCCATATATTGACAAGTTTGTAGTTGTAATGAGCCATAAAATGCAGCAGAGGCCATACAAACAAGGAAAAAATCTAAACCGTCATAGACCATACTTACCATAGTTTCCCTCTGCAGTGATGGGATATAACTGACATTTTGGGTGCACTGACTTTCAGTTTTACTTTCAAATAAAGGGGTTTAGATAATCTGGCTAAACTGTTAGTTTACAAACTGTTAGTTAAAAGTTAGTCAAATAGGTATAGCACATTTTAAAGCTGCTATAATCAATATTTTTAACAATGGATCAAAGGACTACATGTAATGTGAAAGGTGTCGCTCTTAGTGACAAAGTCAGAAAGCATTATCATCCGACTTTGCATTTCCGCTCACCTCTGCGGAGTCTTTTATGCCGGGTTCAGACTACACAGTATCAGCCCGATAATATCCAGTGTAGTGCATCATAGTGGATGACAGCCGACGCTGCATCTGTCATGCCTCACAACATTGTGACAAAAAGACTAGCATGTTAGAATTGTTTTGCCTTCCACGACGTATTCCAAATGTCGACCAATAGGAGCACAGAACGCTCTTCTGTGCACAACTGTAAACAGAGGAAAGCTGTCGTTTTCTTTCTTTCTTTTTTTAGGCTTTTCCAAATACAAGACAGCCACTATCATACACACCGCCACTGCCCATTCTTGTTCACGAAAGTCGGTCCCTAGCACCTCCTTCCTGCTGACATCACGCACATCGTGAAAGACGGCAAGCTATGATTGGTCGGAGACCAACGTGTAGTTGCAACAGACAAAAATATTGTGTAGACTGAACCTGGCATTAGCGTCTCTCAGCTCATTGTTTTGGTTTTACGGCCTGCAACTTTACTGTTTTACACTGCTCTCATCAACCTTGATGGAGCAGGCAGCTAGCTGGTGACTAGCTGGTGAACATAGTGGAACATATAGCAGCGAAAGACACAGATATTTTTCTCAGGAGTTGGTGGAGACCAGAACAGGGCTAACAGGAGGGTAAACATTAATCAGGTGGGCAGAAACATGATGCCAAATGAATGCAAATGTTGCTCCGTGTCTGCTGGATGTGTACTTAGGTAGCAACTTAATAAGGTGATAATACGTCAGTGTTGTGTTTACAGTTTGTTCTGCTGCCCCCAAATAGCCAAAATGTGTCAGTTTGAACTTCTGACTTTTATGACTAAGCTCAGTTAGCTTTATTAATCAGTGATGTTTGTTGCCAAAGTATTGACTGCTTTTTAAATAGATGAGAAGACTGATACCACTCTCATATCTGTCAGCAGCCGGTCAGCTAAGCTTAGCATAAAGACTGGAAGCAGAGATAAACAGCTAGCCTGGCTCTGACGGGAGTAACAAAATCTAACAGAAACTAGCACCTCAACACACTATGTCTTTTTTTGTTTAACCCAAAGTATAAAAACAACACCTTGTGGTTTTATGGGTGCCAGACTACTTCTTGGCCTGGCCTAGTCAATACATGGAGACTAGTCTGGTTGCCCGGCATACTCACGCTGATGACAAGACTCCAGGAAATAGTCTGGAACATAAGCGTGTTCCAAAAATGTCTAACTATTTGTTGTAAAAAAATTACCTGGCAACAGGCACATTCACATATCTAGCAAACAAAAAATGTGTCAAAGCAGATGGTGGCTTTGAAGTGACTTGCCAGGGAGATTTGGAAACAAAACTGGTGGCATGACGTTTTCACACTATTACTATTACTAAGTTTTTTCACAGTACATTGTACCGTTAGCAACCTTATCAAGTTCTAAATCACATTTCTCGCAAGCTGGTGTCAAATTTGCTGAGAACCACAGCAAGCTGCATTCATGTAGTGCCACTTCTTAGAGCAGCTGCTGTCGACTGTTGAACTACTTGTACACTGAGCTTTACCATCGCTCATCCTTTTTATCCTAATTGCAGAGTACTAACAAAAATGTTGAAAGTTGTTAAAAGTAAATACACAGACCTCAGTTTCACCTTGCCTGAGGAGACTAAATGTGTTTGTTGATGACATCGAAAGCATTTGGTTTGTTTTGCTGATTCACTCTTATGGAAGATGAGACTAAAATCAAATTGAATCCAGTGTGTTGCTGCATCCACAAACGACCTTTGGTTAATGCATCTACAGTACTGACAAACTCTTCAACATGTTTACATGTTCATATGTTACATTTGGCATTGTATCTTTAAATGGCTCCCCTTCTGTGGTGTGTGGGAAAACAGTTAAGCAGGTTAATGGAAACAGTAGCACCGGAGACTGCATTAAAGCTTGCATTATTGGACCCATAATTAGGTCGCAGGAGGGCTGTGCCGTGCATGCGTCTTCCTATGGGGTGATTTTCCATGGTGGCCGGGGCGGCCGCATTGGTTTATTGGTGCAGAAGGGTCTCAGTCAACAACAGCATGAGGAAGAGCCATGTGGTTACAGTAGTGCTTAGTGTACAAGGAGCTCTGACGTGCACTAATAACTGCTTCAATACAATAGATTCAGCCACAGCCTACTTCCTTGTTTTGTGGTGTTGTGTGTTTCAGATGATGTTTGCCGGAAAAACATGTTTAAAAGAGTTGTGTTGTAGTCAAAATGCCTGATAGGGGGTTCATAGAGAGAGAAAAGTAGATAAAGGAAAAGACGGAATGAGAATGATGGATGGGGAGAGTAAACAAATGCTAGTGATGACAACAAGAAAATTACTGGAGGCTCTGACTGATGAGAAAAGAAGAAAAAGAGCAGGAAAGAGAAGGAAAAGCACTCGGAGAGGGAGGTCAAAGTCTCTCGCATGCTCGTTCTCTCTGCCTTGTCTCCTCCCTTCAGTGTTTGGTGTGTGTGTGGGAGAGACGGGACTGAGCTCAGTGGCTTGTCGCACCCGGTTTAGTCTGACCAAGAAGCGGCAGCAGCGACGAGCTCACCTCCCTCGCCTGACTGGCACACGATACGCATTTCCTCTCTTTCTGTAAGTGAACCTTAACACTGTAAAGTGTCAAAACGGGAAGCAGGAGTGGGCAGATTAGACTTTGTGTCAGATTGAGTTGAAGTTGATCGTATTGTGTGCAGTCGCATTTGAAGAATTTTGTTCTGCAATAAGATGTAGACATGTTCAAAAACCTGGCAATCAGTCTTAGAAAATAATTTTTTGTCATGTGGTATTGCCATAGAGGTTTGTTTTTTAAGCTTTCAACTTGTCTTTGTGATAAGGTTTCACACTTGGACACAGAGTCTACTGTGTTGTTTCCACTCCAGCTTGTTGTTTGCTCAGTATGTTGTCACTAGCTGTGTTTCCATCAACATATATTTTTATGCGCATTTTGAAGTATTGCATTAGTAAAGATTGATGGAAACGGCAAAATTAAAAAAACATCCTCAATTTTGCAAAAAAAAAGTTTTTACGCTTGCTTGAGGTAGTTTTTGTCTTTTAATAAAAAGAGTCATAATGGGAGATGGAAACACTTTTTCCAAATAAGATCTAACGCAGCGAACATTTAACTCACATGACTGATCAGCTGTTTCCGAGAGGAGAAGAAGAAGAAGAAGAAGAAGAAGATGCTGTTTCTGCTGTCGGCGTCAACACCACTACTGAATGAAGGCCAACACTCACTAGCACGCTTTGCTTAAGGGCTATGTGTACAGCTAATACTGATCATGCTGCCTCTATTAGCGTGGTGGAGACAGTTGCATGGCTCAATATTTGTTCTCTGTTTCTTCAGAGAGATCCTTGCATGTATCTGAACTGGGTGGACTGCTGCTGGCTGACAGCCAAAGCATGGATCTAATCGAGGCTAATGACAGAGAGGGGAGGTCGGTCTCTGGTTGCTCGCGACATCGAGTGCATTATAGAAACATGATAGTTCCTTAGTGCAATGCTCTCAGGTCCAATTAAAAACCTAATGAAGCCTTCAACTACAGTTTTAAAAGAGACAAAATGAAGTACTTTTATTTTCTATCTGGCAATCACATAACTTAACAGCAAAAATTGCAATCAGGATTCTTATTTGCTACCTAAATGCCTTACCATGTGTGTGGCTCATTTGAATGAGGACAAATTAACCAATTATCTATTGCTGGGATGCAGTTACGTAACAACAGTTTTCCAGGATTGTTGTGTTTCTGTTATTTCATTTTTTCCCCCCACAGAAGAGGCAGGAGTCTTGGCTGCAGCACAGGGGTGAAGGCAGCTGGGCTGGAGTGAGGGTAATCATATTGATAGTTCTGGTCGAGTCTGGAGTTTAGCTTGATGCTGCTTCCGACAACAGGACAGGGAATTGAGCATTCAAATGGTATTACACTGCAGACCACCAAAACACTTATGTGCAATCATATGAATGAATTATAGCCTCGTAATCAGATTGAATTGCCATTTTGTTTTCATTTCATTATTCAGTCTGATATTGTGTTCATGTTGGCTGTTTTCAGTGGTGGAAGAAGTATTCAAATCATTTACTTAAGTAAAAGTAGCAAAACCATAATGTAAAAAGTCCAAGTAAAAGTCCTGTATTACCAGGAAAGGTACTAAAGATATGTGGTATATTATTCTCTCTGTGTTATATTATTGGATCATTATTAGTGATGCATTAATAATAATAATTAGCATGTTATGGTACTGGTTGAGGTGAAGTTCATTTTAATTTATATACTGCTGGCTAGATTAACGTACAGCAATGCATTGTATTTTATATGATTATTATGTTTTGTATATAATAACTTATAGGAATTATAGCTGTTATATTAATGAAGTGGAGTTAAAATTACCATACCCATACCAAATTGTACTTCAGTAAAGTACATGAGTGAAGGTACTTAGTTACATTCCACCACTGGCTATTTTCTGTTTGGGAGGGGCGGTTATGTAGCAAGTGGCATTTCCGTATACTATATCTCTGCATCTGTTCTGCTGTCATTTTGAGTTTACATAGAAGTAGTTAGCAGTAGCAGAGTGTCAGGAGCAAATAACTTACTGTTTGTCATGTCTTTTGTAGAAATATGTCTATTTAAGAGTTGTTATTTCTTTAAGTCGACTTACAACAAGAACAGCTGCGTCTATCTCACCCATGCCTGTGGCCATTTTTCATTCGGAATTTTTCTGGCTTTGGCACAGGAAGTCTTCGATCTTAATCCCGCTAACAAAACTCTGATTGGCTCTGTTGTTTTTCCAACCAAGGAAACAGCCTTCAGTGAGGACAACACCTCGTTGAAAAATTTGTAGATGTGGGCATTGATACAGAGGTCTGGAAACAGACTAAATTAATCATACATTCTGTAGTGTCGAATATAAGATCTTTTTAGTGCTAATTCTACAGCCCCAATTTGCACTGCAGCATTAGCAGCCCACAACTCCCATGCTACAGTGTAGATGTTGCAGTTGGATCCTTTCTGCATTAGTTTATGATGAAATGCAAGGTATACAGCTTTTAATATTTCAACAGCTATCAAGAAACTCTCAAACCCTGATGAATTAACACACACACAGTAGTTAGGAGTCTGCAGACAACACCTCAACTCAAACTCTATGTAATGACATATTTCCATTTTGAACCCCCTGCCGACACTTCAGCTATCTAAAAACAAAGAAATCCAGCTGCGATCAGCCAGTGGTTCCATTTCCTCATTGTTGAGCCAATCCTCGATGATGGTTTGAATTTCAGATGGCTAATGGCCCAGCTCACAGCTTTGCTATGCTGAGACTGGGCCAAATTGCTTACTGCACTTCCTTTAATCAATGGGTAGAGCATTATACTAATTTTATGAAGGCCAGCTCATTCCCACTATGCCTCTACTAAGAATGTATTCCCTTGCGCTATTGTGAGGTGCTTTGAATGAAAATGATCACAAAATAGCATTTGACTTCATTTCACTTCACTTCTGTAGTTAAAATTTTAGTATTGTACCTAAACCGACACCTCCCTCACAACCATTGTAGATCTTCAATATTGCTACCACTCTTCCTCTTAAGAACATTTACCCTGTCACCTCCATGCTGTCCCCGAGCCCCCCCACAGTGATGAAACCGAGACTCCACTCTCTGTGAGGGCCCATGGACCCACTCGGCTACCCCCACCTCCCCTGTTTTAAAGGCTGACGTGCTGAAATGTTACAGTGTAATTAAATGCCGTCTGCAGTCTGTGTGAGGTCGAGCAGAAGTCATGAAAGCTAAAACACGAACAAGACACAAATGTACAAACCACTGTAGATCGTAAAACCAACGGGCATCCTTTTTTTAATCTACTTGCTTCCCAGTTGCCTGTGAGGTGACAGCTTTAGGTTTCATGTTAGCAATGGAGAGAGATGATGAAAAACAGAAATCCATTGGGATTGTTCCTGTTTGCTCTTGTGTCGGAATATGCCCTGCTGCTGAGAATTATCTCTTTATGGATTTCCTGTCAGGCCATACAAGGATTCAGATTTCCTTTATGTCCTCCTCCACCCGTCTCTGGAGCAGAAGTTAAATACTCTACATTTAATTGTAGTTCAGCACCTCCCAACACGTTTAAATTAAATGTACATGTTGCTCTCTGGACAGTATTTTTCAATACTAAAAAGAAAAGGATACTTTAATTAAGTGATCTTTAATGAGCCCATGTAAGCAAATAATGAGATGTAGTGAAAAGAATTATTGAAAAAATGCCAAAAAGAAAAACCACTATAGAGGCTTTTGTACCTTAGCGTCCCTGTTGAAACTCACTACTGTATGTGTTCGCACCATCATGAATTTAGGTTGAAGACTGGGGTAGAGTGTCTGCATAGCCTATACCAATATCAGTCTGATACCAACACTTCCTCACTGCATAGAATTCATAGAGGGATCATTCTTGTAGCCCATAAATTCTTAAGTGGAGATGTTTATACATATCGAACATATAAAATCGTTCTTGACCACAAAGTCAAAAAATCAGTATCAAAGTGATCCAGTGATAGTTGTCTGTACATCCATGAGTACATTGCAAACAGGAACTGCTAATAGTGAATTCAGAATACTTTTAATGGTGCCAGTTTGTCAAAATGTAAACAAATATAAGCTAATAAACATGGTTCAAGTTGTAGTCCACAGCTAACTAACTGACTCCATGGCAACATTTACTTCCTGTTTACATCCCCCAAATCCCCAAATTCTAGGAAATATAGTTGCAAAACTTAGAGCATGATTATCTCCCAAACCGAAGTAAGAAAATAGGTGTGACAAAATCCATTAATGTCCCTTTGACATTGACATTTATCAGACTTTGACCCGTATCAGTCTTTTCAGATTTTCAAGGCAGCAGACTAATATAGGGACTGACATTATAACACACATTCAATGCAGCAGGCTAATTAACAGGAGCCGTTTTTGGACTCACTGTCAGACAGCACACTGCTTCAGATCCTCAGTGATGGCACCATGTTCTCCACACCTGCTCCCCAGCCCAGTGGTGAAAAGCTACACAGACTTAACCAATTTTTGGATTGTAGTAGTCAGACCATTGCCATTGTATTCCAGCAGCCATTGCACATCCATCACATTCTGCCCACACCTTTGTTTCTGTTCATTGGGAATCTTAGGCCCAACATAGCTCTACCAGAGGAATAAATGGCAGTACTTTAGTCATGTTTAAAAAGTGCAGAAGTGATGATGACAAGTCAGGCCTGAACAGTGTCACTTGGGTTGACCAAACTGACACTTCAGGAAGGAAATGTGAACTCTGTAAGTCGTCACCTGCTCTGCATCTGCCTGTTTCTGTTGCTGTTCTGCTTATTGCCTTTCTATACAGTCAACACAGACACTTGAAAGCATAAAACCCTTAGGGACTTACAGGCTGCCCATTCTGATAGATTAAAGATTGTAACTCCTACCTTTTTGCCCACTTTTCAAATTAATGAATACCTTGGGTCTCACAGTGACCAGTGTTTACTACCTTGGCTCAGGTCTCAGTTTGGACAGTGTCTCGGCCAACTGAGTCGACTCTCTGGGCCCATATGATTAGACATTTTATTTATGGCGCACATTGCAGTTCCACTCCAGCTGTAAATCAGCCACCATATGGGCAGCTCCCAAGATCTGCAACTCATAAAGTAGCTCCCCGCCTGCCTGAACTCAGGCTTTGGCCATGGACCCACCTCGTGCTGACAGATGTGTCAGTTCTTTGATGGATAAAGCCACCCTGACACTTCGCATGCTGGGCCGGACTCAGCGTTTTCACAGTCAGCTAGTGCTGCAGAGGAGGATGGTTTGAGAGATGGTGGAATGCAGTACCATGGCACTTTGGCAAACACTGTAGAAATGGCTGCACAATTTGGTATTGCACAAATGAGATGTGCTGTATACGCCGTTTTTCCTAATGAATACAATTTGTTTTTTGTATTCTATGACTGTGGGGAATCTGTGACACTCTTTATTTTAAATTACAGAGCAAATGGAATGTAATCAGAGCAAACTGAATCACATTTCTATGCTGCGTTCATTTTGTAGTTATCCAGCTCAGTTGTTTTTGCATTTTATCCTTTTATCAATACTTTCAATATTTTGTTTTAAGTTATTCATTTATCATTGTATTTTATAACAATTTTCATTTAACGTTTCCACGTTTCATCACTGCAAATCAACAAATCTAAATCTTAAGACGGGCTCACACTACAGGGGTTTTGTGCCCGTTTATCCCCGATTCACCCCTCCCGACAATCAGAGGACAAATCTGGTCTGGGACCTTGGTCGGTACCGATGTTCGGCCCAGATTATCTGGTAATGTGAGGGGTTTACAGATCCAGTCCTATACCTCCCGAGCTGTTTGATGTTTGATATTTAGGAGTTAAAATCTGGGTCAGTACTTTCTGAGCGGGACCACAATAGCCAATGAGACAGACAAGTCTATAAGGAGACGGTGACGCTGACTGTGTTGCCAAGCAACAGTAAACATTCTAGCCCTTGAGGCTAACTTTAGCTAGCATACTGTCTACTGTTGACATAAATTAGAACTGACATGTTGACTGCTTCTCCCCAACCATTTCCTCACCCAGACTCGTGCTTTTGCTTTTGTTTCTTCTCAATGCAAATCATTTAATGTTACCAAAGCAAGTTGTTGCTCCACCTCCGTCTCCATTTTTTATTTACGTCTGTTTTTTATTTACGTCTGCTTCCCCATGAGGTCACGTGAGATAACAAGATCACGTGAGGTGGGGCATCGCTCCCTCTGGCCTGATAATCTTAATAATATCCTATAGTGTGTGATATGCCATTATTTTCAAATCTTGTAGTGTGAACATGTTTGAGATTAGAACACCTGTGAAGTTTCTCCTTATGTGCGTGATGCAACCCGATTTCATAGTCGGTAAGGCTTTTAAAACTCCTGTAGTGTGAGTCTGGCTTTAACTAAAGTAGAATAATCTGCATGATCTTTCAGCATGGATTGCTTTATATCCACTTCTGTTCTGTAAGTGAATAAAGCCACTAGAAAAAGTCTGAACAAGCTAGACTGATCACCTTTACACCGCCCATGCCTGAACACTACACACCTTCGTGTATTGCTACAAATGTGTCCTGTTTGACATATTTTGACTGAAAGAAGGCAGTGTTAGTAGCTGAAATAGCCTACTACTGGTTGTACCTGTTCATCATTTGCATTGATGCATTTAAACTGAAGAAATTAAAGGAGGTAAAACTGTAAGTGCTAATTTAAAAAATCTAAGGTTCAGTGTCAAATTTTTTGTTGGCATACAGAATATCAGCTTGTTTGAATGGAGACGTAAACTTTCAGTGAGTCACCATTTGGGATGGGTATTTTTTTCTGAAACTGTTTCTCTACAAAATTCTTTTCATTTGAACAAAACAAGACCAACTATGTCAGTGTCAGATTTTGTCTTAACACAGCCAGCTGTACAAAAACTAAGACTAAATAGAGTTTAAAATGACCACAATTCTGGTTTAAATCAGTCAAAAAAGAAAATAATCTTTCAGTACCTGACAGTTTACAATACTTTGTAAAAAATGTTTTTTTTTGTTTTTTTTAATGTTTCCAGTCCTAGCAATCAGATTGTATACTGTAGACTATATAAAATACAGTGTATGTTTGTGTAGAGGCCATCATTCGATTTGATGTCAGTTCTAAGAATAATCATGTTTTATTCTTGGGGTCAGAAGAACTTTAGCGAGTTTTCACTAATCAGAAACATTGCTGTTACCATAGAAACATTAGCTTTTAACTGGTTGTTACCTGAACTCAGGTCAATTTTTAGCGTGTGCTTTAGGCTACTCTTATGCTTTCCCAGAACCCTGAAGATGACTATGAATGCCTCCCTATTGCTTTGCTGTAACCAGCTGAAGCTCCTATCTGCCTTGTTTTGATGTCAGGAGTTTACAGTTAGTGCTTATCTTCATGCAAGAAATGAGGCTGACTAGGTTTCACGTTCTCTCGTGATTCTGATGATGATTCTACCTCTCTAGTCTTTTCAGTAAAGTTGATCGCCACTTAAAAGATCAGCATCTGGGGCAAAAACTCTTAATCAGGACATCCCTACAAGACCACTTGTTTTAGGTTGCTTAATTAAGGCAGGCACAGACCAGGCACAGAGAATGAAACAAGATACCTTCATTTGCTGTGGTTTTCCTGGAAACTACAAAAGTTGTTTTCAGTTTATTTGTAGTGGGGTTTGGCAGAGAATACAAATTCCAGGTATTTTTATTTGACTGATTAGAATTGCCAGGAAGTGTGCACATTTTTATGAGGGACATGTTCAGATTATGAACAAACATTCAAGCTCTTGGAAATAGTCCCAACACTGTAGATTGATTTACTTTTGTTACTGCTGCTAATATACCATACATATAAACATTGCAACAGATAAATCCCAGTAATTAGCTTCCGAAATAACAAAGCTCTTAGCTAGGCTTTTTAAACACAGCTGATTAATCCAGTGTCACAACAGCTGTTGTGAGAAACTTCATTATAGTGTGTGGTAGGCGGGAGACTTTCCTATTAACCTAAATGGCTGTTCATTCACTCGCAGGGCACAACCTCAATAACAATACAGTAGCAAGTTACCATTTTACATGTTGAGCAATTAATCAACATTGTTGTCCAACAATTGAACTTTGAGGAGTTCAAAGGCATTTTTGAGAGACACTGAGTAATGTCTTTCATTGATCTCTGGTTGGGAATTGGGTCATCCTGCAACAAAGAGTGGGACATAGAATAATATGACACTGAATATTAAAGATGAATATCTTCACATATTACAGTAGCTACAATAAATTGTCACTTATTGACTGTAGACAAATTTACTTTTTCATTTAAAGCTACTCTATTCAATATTTTTACATTAACAATGGATCAAATGAGGAATCCAGAGAGAATTATCACACGACACTGCAGTTCCCCTCAGTTATACGGATCATTTTAGTGTCTTTCAGCTCATTGGTTTGGTTTTCCAGCCTGCAACTTTACTGTTTTGGTTCACTGTCAGCATCTCATCAGTGTTGTTTTCAGATGCAGCAGGCAGGTGTTTTCAGCTACAAAGCTCAGATAAGCCCACTGTACACTACCTGCCCAGCACAAAGCAGCAGACAGACAAAGTTAGCAACTAACCGGTGAACATAGTGGAGCATTTAGCTCAAGAGTCAGATATATTTCTGAGGAGTTGGTGGAGAGCAAAACAGAGCTAAAAAGTCAGTGAATATTTGACTTACATTTGCAACTTGGCCTGAAAAGCTTTAAAAGATGCAGAGAGGTGGAAGATGCTTCCATACTGGGGCTGATGTGAATTATAGGCTTTCACAGTTACCAGATCTCAACCCAGTTTGAGATCATCTATGGGAGATTTTGGAGCATCTTGTTAGACAGCTCTCTCCACCACCATCATCAAAACACCAAAGGGAATTTTGAATCTTTTGAAAGAATGTTGGTTATCCCTCCAGTAGAGTTCAGAGACTTGGAGAATTTATGACAAGGAACACTGACGCTGTTCTGGAGGATCGTGGAACAACACCTTGCTAAGGCACTTTGTCTGTTTTTTACCCATCTGTATTTGCAGCAACCATATAGTATGAAGAGTATGAAGAGTAACTCCAGAGAGTAGCTATTAAAACATGGTGAATCATGTTTTAATTTAACTTTCCTACATAACTAAAACAAATAGATAAACTAATAAAATGATAATGTTTGTAACCACACAGTCACTGGATTTCTAAGAATGTGCTGTTGCACTGCAGTCTTTGAGGCTTTTTCTATATACTTTCCTTTATCTTTTCTTAGTCTCCTTAGTATTTGATCTTTTTCCATGAAAAAATGTCATGACCTCTACAACAACTTATACACAGACTCGGAGGGAGGATTTGTTAGAAGCTGCATTTTTCAGATTTTGTAGCTTGCACACACAAGACAGTCCATTCCATTAGACCAGTATTTAGGTTTTGTCTTCATAACAATGTGTTTTGATTATAAGCTGAATAAATGGCAAAAGGTGCCCTTCAGATATAGAAAAAAGGGAAAAAAGCTGTTGTTATCTCTTCTTTCCCTGCTACTAAAAAGAAACTGGGTCAGAAATCTGCTGCGAGTGATGTTTAAATATTATGTAATATGTCATGGCATTTTATCCTGCGTAAGCACACTTCATCGTGTCAGGGGCAGAGAGAGCAGCCTGTGTTTAAGCCAGCATTTCCTGTAGAGCTTTGGAAGCTTTGGAGGAGATGGGGGTAATTTCTGTTACAGCATATGTTTCAGTATAGGAATGAACGTGACGTCATTCTCTGCTCAGGACGCCATTACTCCACTATATCTTTACATAGCAAATAGTTGTTTTCTGCTATATTAATGTTCTCATATACAGAACCTAACCTCGTCTGTCAGAGAATCAACTGCTCCACAGTAAAGAATGTTTTTTTTAGAGTTAGCACACTTGTTAGCTCAGACAGCCTTTTCCCCCTCTTCATTAAAACTCTAAAAGTCTGAAGAATCCTGAGAACAACATGCCAGGGGTAGGTACACAGCACAGTACAACGAAAATAGAAAGAAGCTTGGGGAGTTATAGTGACTGACCAGCGCTAGCGTGTTCCCTGCTGGCTAGCATGTTCCCAGCTGGCTAGCATGTTAGTGGTTAGCTCGTCAGCTACAGTTGTTCATTAAGTAGCCCTGCGAGCAGTCACTACGTCACCAATGATTTGCAAGATGACAAAGAGAAGTAAAGCAGGAACAAAATGGTTATAAAATATGATGATAAAAGCAGAGGCAAATTTGCTATTTGTGCAGGTAAAATAAAAAATATATATAAAACCTCCCAAGTGTCCCACAAAATCAGCTTCTCTTGAAATGGGAACAAATAAAACAGATGGCTTTACACCATTACTCCCCTCTCTGCTTTTGCTTTATGTCTCTGCTTCAGAGAGAACTTGAAATATTTCATAGCATCTCCTCCACTGTCCTTGTATGTCATCTAATCGACACAGCAGGCTCCTGGCTTTGGTCTGAAAGCCACATAAAAGGCAGACAAAAATCCCCCCAAACTCAGACAGCAAGATGTCACCTTGTCCTAAATACAGCTTTTTTGTTTTCCCCCTGAAGTGGAACTGGACAACCACACTACACCTTGAGGTGATTGACTCACTCTCACAAAGTCGAACAAAATATGAATAAAAATGCTGTGACACTGACCCGTTCTGAGGTGGAGAGGTATGCAATAATTGCAAACTTATATGAATACATCAGCAGTCAAGGTAGAATTCTGGGCTTTAAATTACATATCTAGTATGTTTTGTCTTTCATGGTAGAACAGACTACTTTGGGATCTAAATGTGTGAGCCATCATTGTGAGTCTATTTGCTCTGAGTCATATCATCTCACTTAACCCTAATCAAACACAGCAGGCTAAGGGTTGCTCACAGTCCTCTGTTGCAGCAATACCTTCCTTTTCTGTATTTTCAGTTGTTGATACCACTTCTGAGTCCGACAATCATACATGTATATCTGTGATCATGTTCACTAACATCCTGGTGTCAGTGATTGCTCAAATCCTCCGGTTTATCTTAATCTGCTGTTTGGTTTACACTTAAATGAAAACTGGCTCACACTACCTGTAGATACTCAAAGTCCAACTGCAGTCTAACAAAAGAATGTGGCTGAATGGGGCAGCTCACAAGGGTTGGTTTTTGGGACTGGAAATGGAAATTCATCTGGATTTTGTTAAAACAAACAACACGATTGTCAGCTGTCATCTCTCCCAGTGTCTGTAACCAGACCTGCAGTCACACAGTACAGCTTTGAAAGAGCCTTTTAAAATGACTGTGAATACTGAGGTGATATTATTTTAACATTTCAATGTAAAGTTGGTGAATAAAATGTAGATATAATATATGAGGTTCAATATATCATTTAGATCACCCTCTAAATGCAAGTGAATGAATGTCTCAATGTCTCATTTTCCTGCATTTAAACCAATTTAAAAAATTATATATTTAATTCTGAAATGTAAAACATTGCAAGCTGGTTCAACTAAAATACATATGCAAGTTCACTGAACTTGAGAAGTTCAGTCAACAACTGTTTAGTTACACCAGCAACATTACATTTAGATTTGTTTTCCAGTTACAGTCAGTTTGAAGAGTCAGTTCTTCATTCAGCTCAAAGACCTTGCTCACAGCTTTGGCTGCTCCTGTTGGAGCCACCTTTGTACCAGAGTTAGTGTAGACAATATGGGAGGCTGCTCTCAGTACATTTGTTCAATTCGAAGTGTATTGGCATAGGGATTGAACTGAACTCTACCCTTCAGCATGGTTAGCATTGTTTTCATGACTGTCAGAGGAAACAGTTGTGACTTAGCTTGATTTGTATTAAAAGACAGCAAGTTTCCATGATGTATATTTACTTCAAACTACGAGAAGGAAGGTAACAGTGTATGCTTATACATGGGACATATGCTAATATGTTTCTTTAGGAAACTTCATTTGATGAGTTTAGAGAACTCTCAGAAGTACATTAGTTCAACTCATCATTTCAGGTCACTAGAAGAGCTCATGTTTATAAGTTCTGAAATGGGAGAGAAAATGAAAACTAGAAGTTTTAACTTAAATCAACTTGAAATTAATAAAACACCCCAATTAAGTTTTTTGGCCCCCGATAAGTGAGTCCATTTAATATAGAGTATCTGATGATACCAAGTCTGATCTGATTCTTATATTTACCTAAATGTTGATTCAATATATATATATATATATATATATCACAGATTGAAATAACAGTTGTAGCCTTCTGAATCAGCTCACCTTATTTTTCACATGGTATTTGACCAAATACTGAATTCAAAACTAGGGGGTTCCAACTTTCTTCTCTTACAAGCCCCATTGCATCTAACCACCTTTATATCCCGTTCATGAAAGATGTAAGACCAGAACTGGCTCAAAAAAGGCCTGTTCATAGATGACAGCTTTGCCTCATTCGATCAGCTGTCTGGGAGGTAACCTGCCGAAGGCCCTCTTCTTTACATTTACAGATCAAACACTTTGTGCTGTCTCAAATATCCTGCTTTCCCGAGGCAGCTGACGGCAATTTTATCGTCCTGGTGCTTGCCTTCAATCCGTTAAGCAAAGGATCAGTACCAGTTCTTATGACTTAATATCAGGCCTGAAATGTTCCCCTTTAACAAATTAAAAGCAGCTTAGGTGCAAGACATAGGCCACTCTCTGATGACATATGGAATGACATTCTCAAGCAGGTACTAAAATGTATCCTGAAGTCAACCCCAGCTGCATGTTCATTCATTCATTCATTCATTTTCCTTTCATCCTCGTTTATTTATTGTAATTACTATATTTGCTATTGTATTCACTGTAATCACATATGTATCCACCTTTTTATTCGTTCAGTTAGTTTCTGTGCGCAAAAACTTTGTTTGAAAAGAAAGAAACATCAAAGGAACTGTACTTAAAGTACGCATAGGTTTTACAAAACATAAAATAAACTATTTTTCCTGGACATGTCTTCAAGTTTTGAATGAGTCAAACTTAAGACAGAAAGGATGCCTTTAATTGGTCTGTCATGCATTTAGATCTACCCCTCCACCCCTACAGTTGAGTCACCCACCAGCCTCCACTGTTTGATTGTCGACTTATACTCAAGCAAGCTTTTCAAATGCTAATATAGGCCTGCCACATGTAGTGATCTAACTGTGTCTACCAATAAAACTCTTCTCAGGCTGCCTGTCACACAATTTATATTTTTTCTTAGTGACACTTTGAGATTATTCATGGCATTCACTTTGTCTCTCTGTCACTCTCCTCCCCACCCCCCACACTCATCTACATAATTAATCAGCACTAATCATCAGGTGAGGCTTTTATAAAGAGCATCCACGCCGGGTTCACACGTCAGTCTGCCAGTCTAGAAAACGAAAAGATGACAGTTGCCGTGACTTTGTCTCTTTTTGAACCAAAAAGAGAACATGATTGAAGACATCCTGTACGATGATGGAAAAACAGAAGATTGTTCATTTGAATTGGACTATTTAGGGGGAACCATCTAGGAATCATCCCAGCCTTCCAGTCACAAACTCCTCTAACCTCCATGCCCCTGTGACTGAAGGTCAGTGTTTTGCAACCCAGAGGGAGTGGCCAAAGTGTAACTGTGCTTTCCCACTGCGAGACAATGCTGAGCCAAGATTAAATTAGAAAACCACTCTGTTGATGCCACTCCACAAATTCTTTTTAAATTGACCTCTGACGTTCAGTAAAAGTTTTCTAATCCGTTTGCTTTATTGTTGTAAGCAGCTCTTAGTGTTGTCTATCCTCTCAGACAGGGGCTCTAAGCTTTCTAACCAATCAGAACTTAGCGATTTGATTTCCCCTTCCTGATCGACTGAGCAATATCCAATAAGTGGCATTGTTTTCTTTGTCTTTCTCCTTACTGAGCTGCCTGTGGTTGGTTGTGTTTCGTCTGACTGGGGATTAGGGCAATCCGGCGTCATTCCAGGTCTGACTGTGACGTCAGTTTACCACGCTATCCGCTGCAGCCAAACGGATTGCCATCATGTGTTAATTAGGATCCTGTTAAATGGGCAGTTCCACGTAAACCTTTGAGAGCCAAATGTTGAGAGATGAGGAAAAGTGTCTGAGAGATGACTGTGAATGTGACTGAACCGAACCAGTGTGGTTACTGCTTAACTGCTGCTGATGTGTTGCTTGCAGGACAGAGGATAGCCATAGTGAGCAAACATGATTGGAGCCTGGTTTTTGGCTAGCTGTGCACAGGAACATGTGGAGGGAATTGTGTATGGGACCAGAGCTCAACATCTGGCCAGTGAGAGTCTATTGCTGCTCTGTGGGTTGGACTTAATACATTTTTAGGTGGCACTGTGCACACACCCCTTTGAATTAAAGAGGTTTATACATTTGTACAATGTATACTTTTAATACCTATAATAATGAACTTATAATAATGGACATCCAACGTCAACAAAATTGATACAGTAAATGTTAAAGAAGGAGGCAAATGTATTGTGAGATGAAATATAAACACATTAATAATTCAATTATTAATTCACAATTTAAAGACAAATTAAACTAATTTATGTTGCTTTTCTAAATTACTCAATTTATTAATTGGTCATAATTAAAGTAGAGCCTAAACAGTGTGTAGATTAATTGATTTGTCAAGTGACACAAAAGGAATCTGCAACTATATTGACAATTGATTTTTATGCACACTAGCTTGGATCACAGTCGGTTGGTCCACCACTTTGGTCCAGACTGAAATATCTCAACAACCCCAGACTAGTGCCACCATGAAGCTAACATTTTTTGGTTTTTTAGTTAAATACCTTGACAACTATTGGATGGACTGCCATAAAATTTGGTACAAACACTGATGGTGCTGAGAGGATGATTCCTATAATGACTTTTGTGATCCCCTGACTTTTCTTTTACGTCACCAGCAGATCAAAGTTTTAGCTTATCCTGTGAAATATCTCTATCAGATGGATTGCCACAAAATGTTCTGCAGACATTCATGGTTCCCAGATGATGTATCCTAATGACTTTTGTGATCCCCTGACTTTTCCTCTAGTGCCACCATGAAGTTAATATTTGTGGTTTTGAGTGAAATGTCTCAACTATTGAATAGCTTGGAATTTTGTACACATATTCATGCCCCCCTCAGGATGAATTGTAATAACTTTTGATCCCTTCTTTTTTTTCATCTTACATCTAACCGTTACAGCAAAGATATTTCAGTGTTGCTTTAGTTATTATGGGTGGATGTAATCAGTCGAAATACAAGCATTTGTTCTTATGAACTAGTACAAAAGTGTGTGTGTGTGTAATGTGGTAATGCCATTTCATTCAATCCTCATGTATTACCCAATCCCCCATCTTATCCCTGCCATTGCCCTGATATGTTGCCAGTTATGTGTCAAGTTATGTCCTCCATTAATATTTTGGTTAAACTAATGTCTGTTTTTTCTTTTGTTTTCTGTCTCTTGTCTCCTCTTTTTTTTTTTTTGTTGTTTGTCGTCCTGTGTGGATGCGGCTTCTCCCACTGATGCTGCTGTTGCTGATGCTGCCACTATCGCCCATCCTGCTGCACGCAAACCTACCACTACCAACATCTGGTCAACAACACTTGGTGGACGCCCCTCCTTCCCCTGCTTTAATCTTTATCCTAAATCTCTGACACACTTCTTCAATCCCTCTCAATATCTGTTCCTGTTTCTCTCTGTGTTCCTCTACTATCACTTTTTTTCTCCATCTTGTACTTTTCTTTTTCTGTCTACACCCTTTTCCCCTGATAGCACCATGCAGAGTTGAGAGAGCACCATGCCACCTCCGGTAAGCCAGTGACCTTTCAGAGGAAGGGCTAAGGGCAGTGCTCACAGTCAGGGGAAGGGCCAGGGCTGGTATTTAGGGGTAGCTAGAAGATAAGGGAGTGTGTGTGTGTGTGTGTGTTTCAAGTAGGGCAAAAAGCTAATAGGAATGCACCCAATTTCTTATGATAAATGTTCTTTTAAATGTGTTTATTTTTCAATGGTATTGTGTACTTAAACCCTCCTTAGGTTCCTAATAGTTACTTCAGTTGCTCTGCCAGCGCATTACTGTATCCAGCAAAGGTCCACCCTCATTAATAAATCATTAACTGCAGTTTGTCATGGAGCAAAATTTGCATACAGTCTCTTTGACACTAATTTCTCTGGGGGCTTTCTTTGTACTTTCAGGTTTTTCAAGTTGTCTGTAGCACTGCCTGCTGCCTCCTTAAAAAATGCCTAGTTTCTTCTTTTGAGTGATTTTACCACCAGATTTCTCACTGCTGTTCTGGAGATTCAAACCTTTAAACTCTACTCTGACATGTGTGACTTAGCGGTGTATTTTGCGTGTCACCATATACAGGACATGTGGCTACATGTGTGTTTCTGTCTCCATGGTTCTTTCTCGACCACTGTCCTCTTGTCTACCCACAAGTGCACACATACGTGTACACAGCTGCATTAACAGTCCCACAACAACTCAACTGCTGAACACAAACTGCTGTCTGATTTGATAGACAGGCACTGACATCACTGGATTATCATCTGGATTATATAGTATTTTTGTTACCATATGTGTTGGTGATTTTAGTGTTTCTCGTAGGAATTTTAGCTCCAAAATAAATTTTGTTTCATATGGTGTTCCACAGCGGTCCATTTTAGGCCCATTATTATTTAATTTGAGCTTGCTGCCTCTTGGCCAGTTTATTAAGAAACACAATGTGTGCTACCATAATTATGTTCATGATACACTATATATTTCCTTGTCCCCCGATGATCTGAGCCCTATTGACACACTATCAGAATGTATCAAGTATATTGATAACTGGATGTCTAGTAATTTTTAATTTAGTTAATTGGTACTGTGAAATATAAATATACTAAAGATCAGTTTCAAGCTATGTGAGACTGATCTTTAGTATATTTATTGTCACAGTAACCAATTAACTGCCAGCCCAAGAAACGAAAACTTCACAGGACAGGCTCCAAACTGCTTCACATGTGAGAAACTTTTAATGTTCTGCCTACACCTAATTTTCTCAATTTGATAAACCCAAGAAGTTCAGAATGTCAAAAATAATTCCAAAATCTCATCTCAGCTCAGTTGAGTTTTATAAGGAGTGCTACTAGGAGCTACTGTATAACAAAATCAGGGAGTGTTTTGTTTAACAAAGATAAAACTTGTGTTTTAATTTCATACATTTATTTTGGTCCTCTGCCAACCAATGTGCTCCCATTGCCTAGGAATAACACGCCTGCTTGCTTCATTAGCACTAGGTAAACAAGGTGGAGTGGTAAGGGACAAGCACACATATTGAGATTATCAGCACTCATGAAACACCACTTTTTCCAATCATAAGACATGGATGAAAACAAATGTTATATAAGTTATCAAAATGTGTTATGAAACAAAAAGCTGCACCTAGCAGATGCTCCACAAGGGGGCTGTCTGTAGATGTTCTCTGATATGAAGTAAGATGGCAACATGTCTGATCTTTCCTCTCATGTCCTACCTTTTCATCTCTCACCTCCCTTCTGTGTCATTTCCCTGGCTCCCTCTTTCTTTCTTTCTGTCTGTAGCTGCCGTAGTGTGTGGTGATGACACCATCCTTCTGACCCCAGGCAGGATGAGCCAGCGCCAGGTGAAGGAGCGGGACAAGGAGAGGGAGAAGGAGGCAGGCCTCCAAACGCCCAACAGGGAGCACGTCGCCACCCCCTCCACCCTCAGCCCGGGGGTCAGCTACAGCCACGGTAAGATACAGGCTTCTTTTGCACTCCACAGTTTACTGCAAGTAGGCAAGGTTTAAAAAATATCAGACTTTAACTTGTATTGTAGCTCAGTTTTGGTTTGTACAGTATTAAATTGAGCTCCATGGATTATTTATAGATGAAAATATACTCACAGTTTACACCCTTTTCAGACAGGACTTGAACTAATAAAATAAATGAATTACCTTTAAACCCTACATTTTATGACCTGCACTCACACCACATTCAGATTCAGAAAGATTGAAATAGCATATTTAAAACAAAAAACAAAGCATTATGTCAAGAACAACTACTATGAATTCACAAATAGTGGCCAGGGTCTTTATTTTCTTCAACTACAAAGAAACGGCTCTTAATTATCATTACAGCACGACCTGTATTGCTAATTTCCCTGTTTTGTAAGTATATTTTACCATAGTTTAGTCCTTGTTTTCTCATTTGCTTTGATTTGCCTTGTTAATTTGCTGTTTATGCAAACTCAGTACTTCCTCCATGTTTACCCGTCATGGTAAATTGAGCATAATATACATATCCACAGCATTTCTTCTACATACAATAACTTAGTCGAACAATACTCAACACTCTGCTGCGCTTAGTTTCACTTTTTAACAGAAATTCTTTTCTAACTCACAAAATAATATCAATAGGTTCTATTTTGCCTGTCTTTCTCTGTGTTAATTGAAATAACAAATAACACATTCGTCCTCTTACAAATGAAAAGTTAAGCTCATAAATAATAAAACACACTCTAGCTCAGTTCAGTGCAGTCAGCGGGTTTTGTTGTTACAGTCTTGGTCTGGTGTGACCAGTAGCTTATGGTGGCTAATGTTAGCAAGCTGGTTAACTGACATTACAGAGTCAGTTAGGTGACTTTATGACTCTTCTCTTCTTGTGCTACTTCTACATTATCTCATAATTGCCACTAGCTGCCACAGTTGCCCCTGTTTAGCAAAAGTTATAGAACTGCTTTAAAAGTCTATGAGCAATTCAGAGAGTGTAATCCCTCCCTTATCTGGAAATTTCTCACATCACAGAGTTGCATGGGATTGCATTTCCTGGTGATCTCCAATGATCTGATTTTTAGGAATCCCTTCACATTTTCTGGTAATTCTAGTTCTGTGTGATGAGGCTGAAGGCAGAACTCCAGTTCCTCTGCAGCAATTGTCCTGATAAAACACATGAATATTAATTGCTTGCTGAATGGTCAGAGCAGCTGTCTCGCAACAGAAAGGTCACAGACTGCATCAGATTAGCAGCAGCAGCCACGTATCTCGCTAAACATGGGCAAGCTGCTAAACTCCCACCTGCTCACTGAAGGTATGAAGCTTCAGATAACACTAGGAACAGAACACTAGCCACATGCTGAAGATGTAAAGACCCAAACACACACTTATACTATATGCATTACTGAACTCTAAACAGACCTACATATATCCAGTGATGTTGATAGGTTTTCAGTGTAGTGAGTCCCCTGGACCCACAGGTGGTCATTTGAGTGGGTCTCCAATAAAATGTGTGTTTTTTGACAAATTGTAGTGTTAAACTCGTGTTTAAGGATGGGTATCATTAAAGTATCGATACTACTACTCTTATCGATACTCTTATCAGTTCTTTTTCATTACTAAATACTTGCTTTTTTAAAAATATATTCTTTAAAAAAAGAAAAAAATCCGAAAAGTATTAGAATTTAATATTTCAAATATAACTAAATGTTGTTTCTAGAGCAGCAACAGTAATGTTTACAACAGCAAAGTCACTATATAAGCTCAATAATATTTCACTGGAAACAAATCTAAAATGTCAATAAAATAAATCATATTCCTGACCTCAAAATACTGAGTGAAGTTTAGAAAGAATGAAGAACGCAGACATCAGTCAGTATCAGTCCTTCCTCCAGTCCTCTGTCCTCCTCCCTCTGCTGCTGCTGTGATTCACTGCAGGTAAGTTACCTGGCAGAGGGAGGAGGAGCTGGTTTGACTCAGCCAGCAGTAAGTTTATGCTTGTTGAACAGGTGTATTGAAAAAGTATTGGCTTTTTACTCACTAAGGTTTTATTGCTCTTACTTACAGTAATGAGCGTAGATGTCGTCAGCTCGAGTAATCTCACCCGCCTCTCTCCTGTTCTGACTGTGTGTGTGTGTGTGTGTGCGTGTGCATGCGTGTGTGTGCGTCGTGTGTGTGTGTGTGTGTGTGTGTGTGTGTGTGTGTGTGTGTGTGTGTGTGTGTGTGCTCAGCCCCGACACACAGAGCAGGTGAGAGACTGCAGCCTGATAATAAATTACACCAGTTTTTTGACAGTGAGGTTTCTTTAATTTATTTCTATGATGTCAACACATATTTGTTGTTCGCAATGTAGCATTGTCCGGTAAAAAATAGGGTGCGTCCTCTGGGTCAGTCGTGAGTTTACTGCCTCTCAACTCTTATAATCCTGCTTCCTTTGTTTTTCTTTTCTTTGGTTTATGATTTCCTAGATTTAAGATAACACTTTAAGACAATTAAAAGTGTACTGGTGACATTGGACATTTCTAGCCTCAGGACAGAGGTCGAGGTTACGTTTAGCCATACCTTACCCAGACACTCCTGGTGGAGAAACAATGACTCATACTCACTTGATGAGTGATGAGTGATTCTCAGCCTGCCTGTCTACTGATGCACAGCCATAAACCAGCAGGATGCTCAGGTTTATATCCTCTCTTTTTGTGCTGCTTTTGTAATTCTGCAATATTGAATTTTTTATATGCAGTAAATCACTCTGTGACAGCCCAAGACCTAGTGGGGGATTCTAACCCCAGGTTTATTATAGCTGCTGTGAGTATTCCTTTACAGAGGTTTCCATTCTTTTAATATGCATTTTAATGTTTTTATGCTGTTTTTATTTTCTTTTTTAGGTTTTTAATGCATTATGTAAAGCCCTTTGAATTGCCTTTGTGTATGAAATGTGCTATACAAATACACTTGCCTTACCTTTCCTCAC
This sequence comes from Siniperca chuatsi, assembly GCF_020085105.1. Classification (NCBI taxonomy): domain Eukaryota; kingdom Metazoa; phylum Chordata; class Actinopteri; order Centrarchiformes; family Sinipercidae; genus Siniperca; species Siniperca chuatsi. The sequence continues at coordinate 18,811,281 of NC_058064.1, forward strand.
AAGTCAAAACCAGACCAGCTTAGCTGCCTAATCCTCAGACTCTTGGTTTCTCTATAAAAACCTGTTACTCTCAACCTTTGAGCTCTTATCATTTCAAGAGGTCCTCACAATCTGACTGTATAGTTGGAAATTGTCTAATTTTGTTTTATTGCCACTCATTGTGATCTAATAATAGTCATGCTACCGGAGATCCCTAGACCACAGATTAGGAACAAATCAAATAGAGGATCTGTGTAACTGTCGAGAAATAAGTTCCAAGGGTAGATTTGGTTAGGGTCTTACATCACCCCTCACACTGCTTCTACCTTTTTCCTGTGTTACAGCCCCCTCTTGTGGATTCTCTGCTGTGGTTAGTGAACTGCAACATTTTGATGCACAGCTTCTCAGCATCTGTTCTGTTTGAAGACTCATGTAGTTTGGATTTGTTTTATGACAGCACGGCAAGAATGGGGATTTTTTTTTTAAAGATAGAAAATAGATTCTTGTGATGGCATGGCAACACGCTTATTTTGCACTAGCTATAGAAGCTTCAAAACTCACCAGCTGTTTGTTTTTTTTAATTTCAACCAAGTAGATTAGATTAACAGTGTTTGGCCTGCTGTTGGCTGGTAGTTTTGATCCAGATAGAGGGACTCTCACCAGTTTCCACCAGTTTCATAATCTGCCAGTATCACAGGTCACATGTGAAAGATGGATGTGAAGCTGTGAGAGCATGTCTTTGTAGCTGGATTTGATCAATCTTGCAGTTTTGCACACATGTGACTCATCAATACTCGATTGTTGGCTTTTACATTTGGTTGCTAAACTTTTGGCTCACATATGGGTAGCTCTAGTATTCCATGACTTATTGTCACAACAAGTTAAATCCATTAGTATTAATACATAGCTGAGATAGCTCAGTGTTTTTCCCACTCTTTTAAAAGGGCTGTAAGCCTACTTCCTACCACAAGAGGGAGTAAGCATAACATGGAAATACTGTAAATGCACATCCCTCTTTTTTGACTTCCACACAACATATATATTATTCTGTTTGACTCTGATGTGTGTGAGTGTGTGTGTGTGTGTGTGTGTGTGTGTGTGTGTGTGTGTGAGCATGTGCACATGTCTGTGTGTGTGATAGCTTCTATAAAACCTCGTTTTGCTTAACTGCTGTCCAGCTTTTGGGCATATGGTGTACCAGACTTCTGACTGTGTGTGTGTAGTTATTTATGTTTATGTATATTTATAAAAGAATGACATGTCTTCATGCACTGTTCACACACATAGTAGTCGAAGATTGCCTTTGTGCATCTGTCCTGCACACTGTTTTGTCCAGCTGAATCATATTAGTATAATAAAATGAAAAAAAGGCTTTATTCCTTTGCAAATAGTATCCTGAGAGCGTGTTCTGTAAGCATGACACAGCAGCAGCAAACCTACAAGCATAAGTGGCTATTGTCTGTCCAGCAACACCACCATCTAACTATAACTGCATCTGTGAAGCAGGAGTCAGTAAGAGAGCATGAACGCTTTTTTTCTGACCCTCAATTCCTGGCAGCCCAAAATGGGTATCCATGGCAACTGATTTTACTTCAACTAGCCCTTGGTCTTGCGTCAAAGTGATGACAGTCCATGCCTTGATGTGTTTTTCTTGACCAGTGTTTAAAGATCCAGTAATTCTTTTCTTAGTTTGAAGGCTTCAGTTATAAATGACTGTGATGTGAGGTTTAGTTTTATTTGTTGCTAAGAAGTACAGACAAGGTGATAATTGTTGCAGTGACATAGTTATTTCTGAATTGGCAAGAAGAGTGTAGGAGTGTGAAAGTTCATAACAAAGATGTGAAGATCAGTTATAAAGATAGTTATTTTTCATATCTAATTGTTTAAATCGATGCTGCTCAGTAAACAACAAGCATGATTTCTAAGTTGGAACACAATTACATAATTACATTTGATTGTACCCCAGCAGTGAAGTGCCTCGCCTCTGATTGACCAATTTGCTATATTTAGTAAGCAATCACTCTGTGAAACTCTTGTTTACATGGGGATTGGTCATTATTCTCCCTCTACCCTCTCCAAAGAAGGACCTGACATCACCATTAGCAGGTTTCTGCATGTAATGATCTCCAGTTGTGTTTTACTTGCGAATCACAATGTTATGATAATTGGGTTTCCTAAACAAATAAAACCTGGTTTCACATGTACAGACATTAAATAAATTCAATTGCAGCCAAAGGTTGGAAATAATAAGATACCAGAGAAAACCCATGTAGGCATGGGACAAACATGGAAACTCCACACATAAAGGCCCAAACCTACACAAACCTGGTAAAGGTTAAATTACTCTTCTGTGATGCCGTATATATCGGCTAGGCCAATATTATCGACAGATGTGAACTTATCACAGATATATTGTACTCAGAGATATCGGTGTACATATCGCCTGATAAGTAACAAGACATTTGTCCACCAGAGAGCAGAGCAAAGTTTATATTTCAACTCTCGCTACATATGTCGGTCACAAATCTTTAATAACTAAATTGTAGGGCTTCTTATTGGAAAGAAAAAGAATTATGGCCGATCATTATCAGACCTTTTCTCTTAAATATCATTCAAATATAATTAGCCTCAAAAATCCAGAATGCAGTCCTCTAATAAAGAGTACCAAAACTCTTACTCATTTATAGTAAAAAGTTGTATATTATAAGTTTATGATTCAGACTGCTTTCATAATGCAGCTGGAGTGTTGTTTGGATTGTTTAGTTTAATCTGTTTTGTTGCATCATCACATATGTACAGACAAACTCTGGTGTCCCGTGGTCTGGCTGTCAAGTGAGCCTTCTTTTCTTTGACTCACTGAGAACAAAAATAAACCCAGGAGGTTGTTTGACAAGGCTTCTTCAGTCGGCTTTGAAGCCACTCTCGCTTTAACCGCCTTTCGCTCACTTGCCGTCCTCTTTCCAGAAAGCCTGCCTGTACTTGAGAGTGAGAGAGAGGCGGAGAATGAGAAGGATGCAGGGGGAGAGTGACGTAATGAAGAGGGTAAGATAGTGAGAGAAATGCGAAAGAGATTAAAAACAAAGAAATGAAGAGAAGACAGGGAGATGAAAAATATATACTGTAAAGTGAAGGGAAGTGAGTTGAACGGAGAGATGGAAAACAAGGGAGTGCAAGAGCGAGAGAGCAGGTGAGGTCAGCATGGATTTAAGCTCAGCCGCAGGGATTATGCTCCGTCAGACGGGGTTAACAACATGGAGGGGGCAGGTCTTATCTGCACCCTCAGCCACTGCCAATCCGGATGAGTCCCAGGAGGCCTGAGCGCAAAGAGGGACAAGACTTGACAGCGGAGATATGTACTGTAGATAGAAAAGAGTCTGTGGAAGTAAAGGAGGACAGGACGAAGATGATGGAGAATATCTCGGCCTTGGGGCCTGAGCTCTGTTCGGACGGCCGAAGGCTTGCCTGGACTGACACAACCTGGATCTAAAGCAGGAGGGTTTGTAGAATGATTTGGGCGATTAGAGTCCTGTCAACACTTGACCGTGGGACACTTTTCTTTAAGTTTTAGCCTGAAGGAAAGCAAGGTACAGTATGAAGTAGTACCAGTTGACAAGGGTAGTGCTTATTAGTGTTTCAGCTAGAGCAACAGCTCGACATCTCTCTGTATTGTGCTTTTGTATGTGTGCATTGTCTGCGTGAGGTGGCTCTCATGAGGATAGAACGAAGATCACGCCAACATAAAATGGCTTTTACTCACCAAAGTTGTCATGTAGACAGAAACAAAGACCATTGATTCTTCTATTCTTCATAGTGTCTGACTGTTCTTACACTGAGACTAGGAGGAGAGGAATACAGCTGAAGATGCCTGTAGGCCAGTGTTCAAAAAGCCTCTTTGTTACAAAGCTCATCCCAATCTTACTGGGTCTCCTTGTAGCCTTTATGTTAGACTAGATGTCATGTGACCTGCTGTCTGCAGTTTATGTATCACTTGCACTGCATGGTGTCAGATATACTGCTGCCCGTGGGTTACTGTGTCATAGTTTGTCTGCAGCGTAGTCATGTTTTTTTGCCTGACGTGACTTTTAAGGCAGTTTCTTTGAGCTTCACTGTTCTGTTAAAAACAGATTTTTCTTTTATTCATATATTTATTTTATTCACTATATAGTTTATAAATGACTACAAAGAAAGATTATTGCCCTCTGGTGGTTCTGACCTAAGTGTTCCCATCAAGGTTGTCATGATGAACAGGTTTCTTGCTGATATCAGCTGAAAATAACAAAACTTTGTTTGATTATCCGCTCAGAAAGCATTGTTTTTGTCAGAGTAAATTTGCTGTAATTTATTTAGGTAGCAAGCTTACTGGATAAATAAGCTGTACTAGCGGCTCTGTGAGGATCCACTTGGGCACTGCAATGCTTTAAGCTAAATGCTAAAATCAACGTGCTAACGTGCTCACCATCTTTGCTTAGCTTGGTAGCGTGCTAACATTTGCTAATTAGCACTAAACAAAAAGTGCTGCTGATGGGAAAGTCATTAATTTTACAGGTATTTGGTCAGAAAGCAAAGTATTGGATCAATTAATTTTGACCTGATGATGGTGCTAGATGTGAAATCAGAGGATAACCAAAGTTATTACAAAAGTAGGACTGTTCGTAGAAAGACAAAAGGTAGGAATGAAAGACAGATTGAAAGCGGACTGACTGTTTACAGTGGCTTAATGCCATGCTTTACTATGGATTAGCTCTATTTGTTCAGTCAGTGAATGTGGTGAGGTTAGGATTTGCCAGAATCAGTACTCATTAACAAGAGTCAGTCCTTGCTTTACTGGAAATAACTTGAAAAATGACCCAGATGATGACTATACTTAGCAAATGTTTCTTAAGTGCCTCACAAATGCCATTGGACCAGCAGAAATGGACTTTTCCTCTGCAAGTAGGTTAATTAGGTCTGGGATCTGAATTATACATCCAGAACATCCTAATTACCTGTGTTAATTAAAGCACATTTGAGTCAGGCAAAGCTGCAGATTTATCAGTTTTTGAGATTCATCACTTAGCTCAGGGAGAGTTGTTTTGGAGGGGATTACACCGTTTACCTCTCCAAGCTATCTTGGATGAAATGTCTCCATGGACAGTTGGTAGCAAGGTTTGGTATGATGTCAGCAGAAGGCTGTAAGTTTTTTGAAGGGCTGAAGTGAAAGCGTAAAATAGAACAGGTCAGCCAAAAGGAAGATGAAGATGCCAGTGGACTGTGGAAGGATCAGCAACAGACAATGTGCCTCACAGATTGGGTTGCAAAGATGAGGCACCATGCCAAGCCTATTCATTTCTGCAGAGATACAGTAACCACTGGTGCCCTTGCAGAATCCTTTTTCAAGGCCCACTATGTTGTCTCTTAGTATGAACCATTCTGATTAACTTAATTATCTTTTATGACCTTTAGCATAGCAAATAAACAAGTTTTCCGTTTTTAAAATCCAAAACTACATAACATGCCTATTTACAGCATGCAAAAGAATGCAATTTCTAAAGAATCTGAAAGATCTGAAGGATCTGAAAAATATCCAAACATATCAGCCTTTCGTCTGTCTAAGCCACATTTATTCCTGAGAATACAGCCTGATATGCACCACTGAGATAACATTTCTAGGAAACAAGTGTGCTAAGTGCGTCACAGATGTCTGCCGACAAAGCAATTTACAGTCAGTGTACACCACCACTACACTGGAGCCTTTTCCATCTGACACTTTATGTGAATCTGAATTCTGACTCACTAGATGGTAAAAGCTAAATATAGTAAAGAGGAAATATGACAATATTTAGATGTATAGGATTCAATTAAAATTTTGATTGATCAACGTTCCTGTAGTTGTTTGTTGGTCTGATAAGTAGCCTGTGATTGAAAGCATCGGATTTTCTTGGTTCCCATCTGGGGAATATAGTAGGGTCAACTGAGCTCTGGTGTGACTGAGTGCTTCCTTCTGTCCTCAGTAGAGCTTATGTTTTGTGACTGTATGTGCTTGTGTGTGTGCTGTCAGATGCATAGCAGTCACACTTTACTAGCTGTATTAATTGAGTGATGGAGACAAGATAATAGTCTGATTAGAAAGAGGGAGAGCATGTACATGTATGTATTTGTTGGGTCCCTAATTAATATTATAAAGAGTATGGTCTAGACCTGCTCTATAGGAAAAGCGCAGTGAGATAACTTCTGTTATGAATTGGCGCTATATAAATAAAATTGAATTGTATGTACATACAGGTACTTAAAGGGACATTTCACAGCTATTAATGTGGATATTCATTAACAACTTGTGGTCAATGTAGGCCATTAACACAACAACCTCTTAGGAGCCTCTCACACTGATGGAGACTAAGCTTAAGCCACAGTGCCTACATTACACTACACTACATTATACATTGCATGCCACCTGGGAAATTACTGTTTGCCAGGTTGGAAGCTTGTCCACCTACAGAAAGCAAGCCTGGCAGCTTGCCTGATAAAGTTACAAACACAGTAGGCATCACCTGTGTCTTTATCACACACAACAGTCAAACAGCTACATTTGCAACACAAAATGTTAGGCAAAGCAATGTTTGTCAGTGTTCTCACATTGACCCTGCTAACTAGCTATTATTAGTACCTACCTAAGCTGTTAGGTATATCATTAGCAAATACTATACAGTTGGATAGATATAAACAGTGTAGGATTGGGTTGGGGTCTGATAGAAAGTTCCATTTTGGATCTGGTTCAACAACTTGTTAAGCTCAGTGTTCTAACTTACTGAATCTTATATCTTTTAGCAAAGAATAGTGTACAAAACAACCAGGTAGCCCCAGAGAAAACCATTTTACCACAGCTTCCATTTTGTAGCTGTTTTGGAGCTGTCGATCATATTACAGCTTTCTCAACTGCTGTTTCCAAGGTCAAGAATTAATTTGAATCTCAGCTTGTAAGCCAACATGGTTGATCTACAAATCCATGACAGCTGGGCAAACTCCATCTGCTGATGAAGACCATGTGATCTGATCAAAAGCCCAAAAGCACTCATGCTGCCAGTTGGGCAGTCCATTTGACAGCCACACTAGCTGCTACCTGGCTGTGTTAGCCACTAGCTGGAAGGCAGGGATATCAGTAGCAGCTTGAGCTTATGCCTGTGCTTGTTGCATTTACTCATCTGTGGTCTGTGGCTCAAACAAATCTTTTTAGACACTGACAAGCGTTATGGTTATGTTTAGGAACATTTTTATATGTGAAAATTTGGAGTTTGTTCTTGTCCAAAATATGGTTTTCAATTTGCACAGCTGCTGTGAGAGAAGATAAAGACATTTATCTTAGCCAAATCCTTCCTATTTTTCCATCATCCACTGAAGCCATAAGAGTGAATGATGAAACTAAATTCGCCTGGAGCAATATTTAGAAAATATTAACAGGTATCGTAGACATCATAGACATGCCACCCCAATCCATTACTAATCCATTAAAATATGGTTGAAAAGTGGTGAAGTGTCCCTTTGAATCTAAAATCATGAATTAAATATGTAGTGAGAGATTGAGCAGAAGACAAAGATGAGATGTGGAACATAAGGGCTATTTTCAAGCAAAGATGCAGCTCTCCTACCCATCCAGAGGAGAGGGAGTAGGAGGGGCTCAGCTTATTCGTTATTAAGTACTTACAGGCTGCTGCTTACATGTACACTCACAGAGCAGAGACCAAGAGTGTGTGTGAGGGAGGAAGGGAGCAGTCGGCTGAAGGAAGCGTAGAGGAAAGCAGCATACTGCACTGGTTCAATGCCTGTTGTCTGAGCTTCTGTGTGTGTGTGTGTATTTGTTGGTTTATTCGCTTGGCTCACTAGCTGCGTGGGACGGATCGGACTGTTTCCCGACCCCCCTCGACCTTCTACCCTTGAGTTCCCTTACCACTCCCCCACCCGCTCCTCCCACGCACCGAGGGAGCTCCTGCCGGCCCCATGATGAAGGAGGAGGGCCTGCTGAGTCGTCGCCGTTTCTCCACGTGCGGCGGGACAGCGTCGCTTCGACCGCCACACCCGGACGGACGCAAACTCATCCGTAATGCCTCCTTTGGGGGCTATAACGAGCTGTCACCCATCTCACTGCCAGGTGGGTGTATGATGGTGTGAAGATGGTATTTTGTGGACCTCCATACTGGGAAGTGTTGCTGGCCCATTAGTAGACCCTGTAGTTTTACGTCGTGACTGACTAGTATCTCTAGTAGTGGATGTAAAAAGTGAGCAGACCTCGGTTACTTGTTTAAAGTGTTTGGACTGATGGGTTGTGAAGAAGGTATGTCAAATAGTTCTCTGCTGTGGCGACTAAGTTTTGTTCAGATGCGCTGTTGACTGTCCATAGCTTGCATTAGATTACTCTTTCTAACTGAAAATTAACACAGTTCTTGTGATCTATATACTGTAAGCTTGTTTGGACTCAACTGATTCTTGTCTGCTCCGTCTTGGGTTTCACTGAATGGATTCAGACTGGGTCTGGATGAGGTTGGCTGGTATGACTAACATATTTCACTGCTCCTAAGTTTCTGCAACAAAAATCACAATGTTCATGTTTGCAGAGAGAAAGGAACCTAAAAAATGTACATATGAAAGGATTACCACCATGAACACAGTCGATGGTCAACTTTCTCTTACTGTAGGTATTCTATATTTACAAACACAATGTAATCATTTCAGAAAAACACACAAGGAAGTAACTGTGAAATAATAATTTCAAGTCAAATTTAAATTTGAATTCTCCTCACTTTTTGTGCAAGAAATTATAAACTACAATGATACTGCAGCTATTATGCAGAATTTTCCATTTTTCAAAAGAGGATAAAATCATTTTGGACATGTTTGTGGAAACAGTGTCTAAGCTCCAAGCTCTGGGTGCGAGTTTCTCTTGGCAGATGTTGAGTGACATCTAACAAGCCCACATATCATTGCCATCAACCGTGATTTAAGACATCTGTTCCACTACAACATCCAACATTTGGGTACTGTTAAGTTTGTTTTCTCGGAAAGTGTAAGCTAGCAAGTAGGCTAACTTCCTTA